>NW_028113941.1:0-109617 GCF_964289735.1 Phaethon aethereus | reverse complement strand
CAATCAATCGGTGGTCCCTTCCATCAATTCTTTCCCACTGAGGTAATATGCCAGATAAAAGCCATTGATTAGTTCCCAGTGCTACTAGAGAAGACTGCAATGGGTGTCCTAATTTGCTTAAATCACTTGTTGTTGTGCTCAGTTTATTTATGAGTATTTCAGCATCTATACTGTTTAAGACTCCCAGTCCTGTCCCTATAATACCGGTTGCATCTCTCCTTGTCCGTCTTGAAGAGACGAGGGTTCGCCCATGTAACCAGGCTAACCATCCTGCGTGGGATATATTTAGGAATGGTGAACAGGTTGGTTTAATTGTAGAGATGTTAATTTGCATCAACATCTCCGCTTGTTTGAGGGAGTATGACGGATTAAACAGCACTTGTTGCCAGCCTGTTGTTGCGTTAAGAGGCAGAGCAATTTGGCAGAAACTAAACCCCCTTGCTTTCCAGTCGATCCTCAGATATCAGAGGGACTGGGGGCGGCTGAGCTTAGGTTCTGAGTGATGCCCAAAGTCAGCGTTAGTAGTCCGGTCGCGCCCAACACCTTTGTTGGACTATCACGGGTCCGGATGCACTACTAACATCACACTACGTGCTCAGCCGGACACCTCCTGAACTAATACGGCCGCACTCAGAGGTACGGTCGCGTTCAGGGACCACACACGGCCGAGTCAATCAATAGTGCGATTTATTGAACACACGGCTGAGTCAATCAATAGTGCGATTTATTGAAGCAACAGATATACAGGTTCTTTGGATTGCCGGTGATAAATTCACTACCTATAAAGCACGTGCAAATGCTAAAACTACGAGGGACACTACTTGGCTATAAACGCCTTAAAAGATGTAAAGTGACTCTATATAGAGATTTCTAAGTTTCCCGGGAAGGCACTTGGTATGACCAAGGGTTCGAATCTTACCCAACGGCGTCCCGATGGGGGGGAAGAGAGGCTCAGCCCGTCGACTGATCCCAGAAGTTAGAGTGGTACATGACGATGGTATCTTCCCTAACATCCAGCTCTTAAAACATTATTTTATAGTGTTTTACTTCGCAGGTGGAGCTTGAGTGACTCTAGTCATACATACCTTTATCAGGATTGGTGCAGAATTCTCTCGCTTCGCGTTTAAAGGTACAGACTAGGAAAAATTCAGTGCGCACACTCATTGAGGAGGGGTCGCACCTTGGGGGGGTGGTAGCTTTTGAGAGGGGTGTGCGTTTTAGTATTATAATGATATTATAATTAGCAAAGTTCACTCTAAGTACAGCACTTCATCAAAGTTGACAGGTCCTCGGCCCAGGACATTGTAAGCACAGCTTATCAATGTACATCCTGTGCATCCCTAAACTCCCCAGTTCACAGAGCGTAGCCACGAGGTCTCCACTCCGCTCCAGCCTCCATGTAATCTCTCCCAGAGTCAGCACACCAGGCGCCCCTGATGTTGCCAACATCCAAGGCCGTTCAGGGAGTCTCCATGGCACAGACCCGTTGTACGAGTGCTATGTTCCACCTGGTTTCAAGGCTGTTCTTAGAGGGTAAATTTCCAAAGTACCCCTCAGCGATTACTCCACACCTGTATATTTGATTATGTAAGGGCCTGTGTTGAAGATGAAGGGAGTTACACCAATGGGAGGCCGAGTGGGTACATTTTTAGATGTTCGCGGGGGTAAAGGTCTCTTATCCTTTGATGTTGCTGTATCAATCATAAATTCAAATATTAATTCCGTGCCTTCGGAACCCCAAAGGCAGTATACAATTACGGGTTTGGTCAGAGTAAAATTGTACCAACAATCCGAATTTGGTTCGGTTATTTTGTAACACTCGGTGTCGTAGTTCTTTGGTCTGGTAGAGTCGGTATGATATGCTTTAATTTCGGTTGGCCTATGGTAATTAGGTCCGTTAGTTACTCGGCGGCTGATTTGTATTGCCTGTCCTGAAATGGCTTGAAGTTCAGCCATCCGAAGAGGGTCATTCCAACTCCATTCATCCTTCGAAAACACTTCATCTCCATGTATGACTAGAGTAGAGAGATTTAAGTTCCTTTTGTTTTGTAGTGTTCCAACGCTCCCACTGTATCGTGGCAATGAATGGTCCCAAGGGTCATTACGAGATGTCATGGTGACAACGGGTATGTTCCTAGCTCCATATTTCAGGGTGTCAAATGGGGTGTATGGAGTTAGGCCTGGTGGTGTATCTGGGCTAGGTTCAATTATGTCTATTTTGAACCGAAAAAACAACAACCCTGTACAACGTTGTTGTGACGGCCCTAAACCTGTGTGGTGTTGTTGCCACGTACAAGTCACAATAGTGGGTTCCACCAGGGTAAAGTTATACCAACAATCCCATTTGTCAGCAACGCAAGACTTTGTGGCTACTGGGTTTCCGTATATTGCCATTAATGTGGCTTTCTCATGGGTTGATCCGTTAATCATCCTACACCCTATCTGGATTCCTTCTCCTGCTTTTCCCTTCAGGAGTGGAAGCCATCCGTTATCCCAGCTCCACTCACGTCTTGAAAACACCTTGGCGCCATGCATGACTGCAGTAGCTAAAGTTAAATTTTCTGGAATGATCTGTGTTCTCACCATTTCATTATACTTGGCATATGTTTGGGACAATGGTTATCTCGAATTACAAGTTAAAAGAAATTGTATTACAATTAAGGTAAAATGCCACATCACTAATTTCATCCATTGGATTGTGGTTTCACGTTGTCCATTCGGGATTCCTGTGTGTGAACACACAAGAAAAAAGGAAATATGCTCGGTCTTACTTAACCGGCAGGGTTAAAATGAGGGTGAAATTCACTGGGTGCTGATCCGGTGTGCTTTTCCTGAACGATCTTTGGCTTCCCAGGTGTAGGAATTTTTAGGGGTGGTCAGTACCATTGGTACCGGTCCAATTTAAATGGTATCTTTTTCCAATTCTGTTACCACCCCGTCAGTTCTCGCCAGCGCTGCTGCTGGCAGCGGGTACTGCCGAACATTGGTGCCTGCAGAACTCCACACAGTCCCGCCCGGGAGTTTCCTCATCTGCTCACGCAGCATGTTAAATCTTAGAATGGCAGCGTGTGCAGCACCCACCGGTACCTCCACCCTCGTTAACCTCTGGTCCCCTGGCAACCAGAGGGAAATCTCGGCAGCGGGGCATTCCTTTACCGCACCTTTCTATTCCTGTAAATTTAACCCTGTGTCGACTGACTCTGATATTTAGGGTTTGAGCAGGTTTTTTTTTAACAGGTTCAGAATTTTTAACCGAGAGCCATTGAACTGCTAATACCTGCCGGGCAGGGTGGCTCACTGCCCTCCCCGGGGATAGAAGTTGGGGGTTTTTTTGTTGTTTTTTTTGTTGTTGTTGTTGTTTGTTTGTTTTGTTTTGTTTTGTTTTGTTTTGTTTTTGTTTAGTTTAGTTTTGTTTTTTCCCCCCCCTCTGGACTTCTGCCGTATCAGTTGGATTACATTCTGGTGCAGAAGGTACACTTTCCTTGTGGGTTGGGGGTGGTTGAGCTGTAGGATTTTCCACAGCTAATTCATTCTTTTTGTTTAGAGATTGGATTAATGTACGGAGATCCTCTGTAGAGGTACCGCACAGAAATATGGGGGTACTTCCACATCCAGGACTTTACGCCTACACTTCCAATCTGATTTATATTTGGGGGTGCGTACTTGGCAAACTCGCTGGACATAGAGTCTGTGAGTTTTCCACCGGACAATCCGATCCAACCTGTTATAAATGATTTAGTCCCAAACAGGATTCCAATTCAAATTTACAATTTATTAAGCGAATAGAGGCAAGCAAACAGCGCTGGGTGCGCCGGGAGTCTCTGCTCCACCAAGACGCACGCGGTTCAGTTCCTGTTCCTGGTTTATATCCTCTCCGTTAATACATATTCATGAATAGGCGTGTCTTCTTCGGCGCATGCCCTCTTTTCCTGCTAGAGTCTTCTCGAATCTTCCTCGGCGTGCCCCCAGGATGACCCCAAACCTTATGCATGCACTTCCTTTACACAATACTATGCGGTCAGTGGTCAAACTGGTTTGAGCTGATATACCAGCCAAGTAGTTTAACCTTCTCCTGTAAAACACCCCTTTTTATGGTGCAGGAGAGATCCATAAAAGTCCAGAAGATTGCACTTCATCACACGAATCAGATGAACATATTTCACACCTCTAAGTATGGATCTGCATGTGGCCCACAATCTAGTAATGTTTCTTGCATATGGACCACCCCTGATCATAAAAGACGTTTTAAACAATGGGTGAAGAGACCCCATTATACCATGTCATTGGAACCAGACAGGCTATGGAATTGTATAAACAAGATAAATTGTTACAATATGGATGATTATCTATGGATACCGTTTGCCTCAGACCTCCATCACGCCTTAAGAAGTATATGCCTGTGCCACAATTACAGTGCTCCAATCCCTAGCTTACAGACAGCATGTCAGATAGAATCCTCTAAACACATGGCTAGTAAATGTAGGATTCCTTCCCAACATTATAAAAAACGGATGCAAGACTCATGAGCCAGTAGTAAAGAGCACAAGTACCACTCTAATGTATCCTGCACTGCTTGAGACCGTATGGGTATGTTCTAATGAAGAGATATCAGATTACAGTCAACCCTATTGGGATGGGTTAGAATGCACTTTAGGAATTCCACAAGTTTATCTCCCATAATAGCTTTTAATCATACTCAGGAGTCATTCACTGTAGTCATTCATGAAACCAAGAGGGTACAGAACAAAGAGAAATGTATTGCCCTCCGTGTCACGGCCAAGCTATTATACAGCAGGGATGAGAGTAAGCTTAGCAATGGGATTGTTTTGGACTTCTTCGGCTGTGATAATTGAAAATTGATTATATCTAGAATATCTACCATGGCAAGGAGAGACTCTAGCTAATTGTATGCAGCCAGCCAGCAAGGCTAAGCAACACCCAGCTTGTACCCACGAGCAGCCTCACAGATGACTTTAGAAAATCAATTAGCATTGAATATGGTACTACTAAAGGAGAACAGCGTTTGTGGATGGCTGAATAACACCTATCCTGGCAAAACCTGCTGTCAATTCCAAATGTGTCCGCTACTCTGCATCAAGCTAGAGATGAAATGCAAAAAACTGTGGACCAAACCCATGAGCTCAATGAGAAGATGAAACCAAGCAACTGGCAATGAACTAGGTGGATTTAAAATATTTTCAGTTGGCTCAGATTAAAAGTTAGTGGATGGGATCATAGTCTAACCCAGTATGTATTAATGTTTATCATAATGATTGTTATTGTCCGTATTTGATTGTCACGTGTGAAATCTATGATAACTAGAGCTGTAACCATGCGTGTTAAGAGGATTCACATCTATGATCCTGAATACATCCCTTTAATACCATCCCCTATTATAAATTGCGACGAGCGAGGGAAGGCAAGCAGTCGACTCAATATGAGTGATAAGGCAAGCTTCAACTTTATTGCAAAACCTTACACATATTTATACACTAAGTTCTACCTTATGCATACTTGTCTTACAATCATTGGCTTAGCCCTAAAGATTGCATTATCATACTCCTCCTACTTGCGGTTACTGCTACGTGGTCCGGGTTCCATCCTGTTTTTCTTATACAGTGCTGCTTCTTAGCTGTTTACCACAGCTCCTTCTCCTCAAGGCCGAGCCCTGCAGATGTCCAGCTGTTTACCAGCTTCCCAATGCCACAGCTCCCTCTTCTCAAGGCCGAGCCGTGCAGATATCTAGCTGTTTACCAGCTTCTCAATGCTGCAGCTCCTTCTCCTTAAGGTCGAGCCGTGCAGAGTGATCCCAACAATAAATTACCAACCAACAAGAGAGGATGAAAACACAGGAAGGAGATGAATGCCTCGACCCACCTAAATACAAATTACACAATGTTCCTCTCAGTGAGTTGTGACTAAGGTCACAGGGTGGATAATGTGGGAAACCACTGTGGGTCTGTAGGGAGTAGCAGGGTTTGACTGGAGCAACACGCTCCTCTTCAAAAGCAACCCTGATGGGTTGCAGTCAGACAGTCTCATAACTGACTATTGTTGAGTGATGTCTGGGATGAGGCGAAAGCCTTGCAGCCTGATGTTCTACGGCAAGGCCACAAAGACCTCCATCAAACGTGAGTAAGCTGACCATTATTAATAACTGAAATTCTTATTAACTATTCATTCCTATTGATCGATGTTATTTGAGTTATATAGTATCTATCGGTCTACAACAAATAAATGAATAAAAAATTAATGAACTGATTAAGTTTTTATTAATCAAATTAGTCTAAATCAATCATTAATAATTACTTATTAATAACAGTCGTTACCTATTAAGATCGATTATTTTATTTATTAGTATTTTGTGGTACTGCATTAACACTACTGTCCTCCAGTTACTTATCATGTATTTTTTTTTCTTTATCATCACTCTGATTTACTGTTGTAATTATCTACTATCAATTCATCATTATTAATTATCATTAATTACACGTGCTACACGACGGCTCTGTTCCTCACCTAGAACTTGTTATCAGTAAAGTAGTTCCTTATTAACGTGATCTTAATCCACTGGATGTTAATTCCAGTAAATATTAATCTGTATTGCTCTATCGCTAATCATTACTTCGTATATTAATTACCGGTTAATGAATTATTTATTACATTCATTAACCATAGGTCGGTGTATGTTAATCCATCAAGAATTAGCAGAGAGTGCCAGATCAGCATTTGTCCTAAACCTGCTCTCCCCACTCCCTCCTCCCAAACCGCCCGCCTGCCCTCACCCCGGAGAGTTCTGTGTCAAGACACCCACACGCACCCTGCACACACCCCGTTTCTTTTTGATTGTCATTTTTTTAGCTATTTATTTATCTAGCCTCCCTCCCCCTAACCTTTTCTTACTCTTCTCTCTCACCACCGGGGACCGGGGACCGGGGACCAGGCAGAGGCGGCGGTGCCCAGCCCCAGCCGCCCGCCCTCCCCACCCCACCGCAGCGAGCCCCATTGCTACAAGGCCGCCAGAAGTTAATCTGCTTATGTGTAAACGTGGTGGCAGCTGAGGTATGTTTAAGAATACTGGTAAGTGTTGCTAGAAACCTACAAATATTTTCCGGGTGTTAACCGCGGGGTGCCAGCTTTGTGGGCCTACCACCCAGCACCCAGCTCTGCGCAGGTCTGGAATAAACCGGTATCTCGTCTCGGTGTGTGAGACTGGCCTATCGCACGCCGGGAAACGAAACCGCCTTTTCGGACACCACCATCAGCAAAGCAGCGACCCCGCTTTGCCTGAGGCTGCTGGGCCTGTCCTCTGGGCGCTGCTCACCACTGGAACGCATCCCGCTGGCGACGGACACGCCGACGGCCGCTAGCGAGAGGCGCGGCCCACCTCTCCGGCAGCCGGAGCCCGGCCTCGGGGACGCAGGTCTCTGCCCAGGCCGAGGCACGGGGCTGCTGCTTTCCCAGGGACGGCTTCAACCGGGAGCCGAGCCGAGCACATCGCCCGCAGGCGGACACCGAGGCGGGCCACAGCGCAGGCTGTAGCAGAGAAGGCGGCGTTGTCCACAGCGTTACCAGACTTTTTCGTTTCTTACTGCGTGCACACCCGCCACACACGCTCCCAAACCGGCCCCGGCACGAACCCCTCGCCCGCGGCCACACGCACACACGGAGACACCCCCCCTCCCCCTTCCGCCAGCAGTTTTGCCGGCCCGGGGAAGGAAGGAAGGCGGGAGACTTTAGGACCCCGCGGCGTCCCTGCCGCACCCGTGCCCCCCTCCCGCCTTTCGTCCTCAGTCCGTCGGTCGGCCAGTCCGTCGGTCAGTCACCCTGCTGAAGGTATGCGAGGCACAAAGCGGGGGTATTGTTTAGGCTCTGTCAGGAGTCAACGAGGCGCAAGCCTGAGGGAAGGAACAAGGCAACCGCAAAGGGAACGCAACTGCCGACCTTTGAGTGAACTATCCTAAGTAACATCTAATTAACATCGACTCGGCATAGCACAAGCCTGCCCTCCGGTAGGGGAAGACCCCTACCCACAGAAGCCCCTTCCTCACGGGGCACGCGCAGTAAAAAAGGAGGACGCTGTCGCCGTGGAGACGAGGCTTGCGGGAACCAACAGGCGCGAGGGCGCCTGCGCCAGCTCTCAAGAAAATAACGGTGACTTGTTGCTCGGAGCGTAGAAATATTTTCCCTGCGTTAACCGAGGCGCGCCAGCTTTGTGGGCCTACCACCGGCACCCAGCTCGGCGCAGGGGCGGAAGAAAAGCCGCCGTCTCGACTCCGTGTGTTTCCCGGCGCTCTGCGCACCGGGTGACGGAACCCGCGTTTGGCACAACAGCCCCGCTGCGCGCGGGCCGCCGCCGCCGCGCGGTGAAAACCAACGAACGCGAACGGCGGGGGAGGTGAAAAACGAAAAGAGAAAAAAAAAAACCCAACCCAACCGACCCAAACAGAAACCTCCGAAAAGCGCCGCCATCCCCCCTCCCCCAGCCAGCCTCTGCGCCAGGCTCCCTCCCCCGCCGCCGGGGGGGCCGGTTGCCGGGCAGCGGGGCACGCGCGGCTGCAGCCCCCCTTGCCCCCCGCTGCTCCGGGGCGCCGGAGAGTCTCCGGCCGGGGGGGGCCGCACCCACCGGCCTGCGGGTCCGGAGCTGCAGCGCAGGGAGGGGGAGCGCGCCCGCGCGGTGAGGGGGTGGCTGAGTGAGTCTGAGCGCGCGTGTGTCGCGGGGGGGGGCGGTGTCTGCAGGATCGCGGGCGCAGACCTTAATATATTTATTTTTAACAACGGCTTGTTTAGCCTGGGGAAGTGGAGGGTCAGGGCACTGCAGTAGCTGCAGCCTGCAGCTGCTTGAAGAATGGTTTTGTGATAAATGATTTAGTCCCAAACAGGATTCCAATTTAAGTTTGCAATTTATTAAACAAATAGAGGCAAGCAAACAGCGCTGGGTGCGTCGGGAGTCTCCGCTCCACCAAGACGCACACCTTCACTTCTTACAATTCCTTCCTTTATACTTCTCTAGGCTTCGTTTCTTGCCTTTCTCCGCCTTTTTCTTGGAAGACGACTCTTTCTTTAAGTACGTCACCACTTCCCCGGTCTGCGCATGCTTCATCTTTTTCTAGGTGGTCGTCCGGTGGTCGTTGGGAGGAAGATGCTCCTCTTCGTCAGTGCACCCTACATGACCTCTCTGTTTGTGCAGGCGCTCCGTTATTCCACTTATATTATGCTACCTTATTTGGCTATACATTTTCTTGACATTTCTGCGGTTATTTACAACACTGGTTTGCACTAGTATATCAGGAACTAACTTACATATCAGGAGGCTACATAAGCTTCACATATCAAGGGAGTTACCCAAACTATACTTATCAGGAAGTTACATAAAGACTGCCACTCCCCTGTTTATGGTCATGCCCTACATATATTCCTTTATTTCAATATAAATGACATTTGCTTCAAGCTTATATTCACTAGATTTTCTTTACACGAATCGCTCATTCCTCACAATCCCCCGTTTTCTTTTTCACCACTGTGATTCGTGTAAAATTTATTTAAAGTTTGTTTGATGGGTATTAACTCGGGTTCCTCTATATGTTTTACCAACATTAAAACATGTTTTCTCTCACTCTGTGTTGGTTCTATTGGAGTGGCTGTAAATTTCATTCCATTAATCGCAGAAGCTACAGCTTGTGAAAGACAAGGAATTAGACATGGTATTATTAACATACCTCCAAACAATCCTAACAAAACGATAATGATTTTTGTTACCCAGTTTCCTGAGAATAAATTTTCCCACGTTGTCCATAGTCCTTGGACATTTATTCCATTCCACGTTTGGACTGGCACATGGGCTACTTTTTTCATTTCTCTTACTAATTCATTGATGGCTTTTCCTTCATCATTTATCTCTAAACAACAATTTGTGAGATTAAATTTTCCACAGACTCCTCCTTCCTGTGCTAGTAAATAGTCTAGTGCGAGTCTATTTTGATATAGGGCTGTACGCATTTTAGTATTTTGTTTAGCCACCAATCCTAGAGCATTACCCGTTTTATTTACAATTATTTCTACTACAGCTTGCAACCTGATTATTCTATTCAACATATAAATGGGGGTCCTATATCCCCAGGACCCATCTTCTGCCCATGTCGCTGGGTCATAATATGCTATTATTCTTTCAGGTGGCCACTCATTATCTTTCCATTTTCCTATTTGTAGCTCTCTTTTTTCCCTTCGGTTGTGAGTTTCTAATGCGTCTGTATATACCAGTACCCCTAGGCGTTCTCCTCGGTTTATAGGTAATAAGAGAAAGCTTGGCCGTATAGTTCCTAACACGCACGCTCCGGTCCAATTTTTTGGTAATCGGGTATATGCAAATTTTCCACAGATCCAATATTGCCCTTCTGGACTTGACCACCCTTTATCAATAGTGGTTCCGTTGGTCCAATTCGCATGATTTTTACTTATTTCTTGGGCAGTGCCCCATTTATCCTACTTTTGGTAAGTACTATTCCAGTTATATCCCCCTTCACATACTAAATATCCGACTGGTTTACTCCCAGCGTCATTTTGCCAACAGCTTCTTCTTATTATGCTGGTTTGTAATATCCATTGTTGTTTCCTGACCTGAGTTGATATGTTCTAAACATTAGGGTCTGGTATGTTGCTCTCTTGGGCCTCCCAGGGCCAATTCTCTCCTGATTAGTTCCACCACATACATAACAATTAGTTACATTTAGTGACTTAGCAATGTTCTCAGCAAGATTTACAAATAGATTTTTAGCCACTGTGGGAATTTCATATTTCGTTCCTGTTTCCATTTCATGACAAAATGACTTAAATAACAGTCTATGCTGCACCGATTCTCTTTTCTTTCATTTCAATATTAATAACTACACCTGGGTCTTCTCCAGGTCCATATATCTTAAGTCCAATTTTGGTTATTTTTTTCTGTTTCCAAATTTCTAAATTTATAAGGGTTAAATTTACTAAATTACAGGTACAGGTTGTACAATTATTGTCTGTTTGTACCCTTGTGATTGAAGCTTGTAAATCCCCACATTGGCTGTCATATCCCCAGCTTGCAGTATCCTAACATACACAAGACCATCCCCTTCTTCCACATAGGTGTGCTGACTGATATCTCACCGTTTGACTAGGTACATAATCAGGATTTATCTGACATTGACGTCCACCTCCACCTGGGCAAATATATTTTGGTTGATTACTATAGCATCATCTCCACTCTACACTCCCACAATTAATATCCAGATCATCATCTATAATATCGCATGCATCAAAAATTACCGATACTGATGTGCTCAAATTGGCCATATCCTTACTTATTCCAATTAATCTTCCTACTTCCGAATTTGTTTTCATTTCTACCCACTATTGATAAAGAAGTTCCTTTGGATCGTAACAAACAGTATCATTTTCCACCGAGCATTTCTTATACTGTGTTCCATTGTATATACAACTCCCGTTCTGTTTCCCTTTGCACTCGTAATAGGTGTGGTACATTAATGTTTTATTACTTACTCGTCCGTGCTGGGCGGTTCTTATGCACTCGGTGCAATTTTGATTACCTGTCACCAGGTTGGTGAGTCCGAGTAAAATCAGGAGAGGTCCGGTAAGGGATCTCATGGTCGGAGGCATCAGCTACAAGGGGTGCTCGTCCTTGACTGGCCTTACTTGGTCGCGACTGAGAATCCCCACCCGGTCTTGCCCTCTCCCCCTTCTCAAGCGGACTTCTTTATTTCGATGACAGTAATAAATCTTACCCACCAGAAATCTCCTATAGGAGTAGTCTGTCCACACTGAATGCAGAGGAAACTTCAGCTTTGAATTTGAAAACGTCCCTGTTAGCCTCTGTGGGAAATGATATATTTGTTACACAGGTTACACCTAACCCTCAATAATCATACAACATGGTTTACAGAGTGGACATAAACTTAGTCCTGCCCGATAATTGCTTAATGCTATAGTCTTTAATTCGTGATCATTTCTCATACGTTCATTCCCTTTTTAATGTTATTTTTGTGGTTCCAGGTTGTAAAATAACTTTCCAGTCTTTCATGGGTCCTTTTACTCGAGTCGCGTGCGTCCACCCCTTTTCCGCGGTCCAGATGGCAGTATCTGTAGTTAACAATACAACAAAGGGTCCTTCCCATGAAGGAACTAAAGTTTCTTTCTTCCAAGTTTTGATCAGTACCTTATCCCCTGGTTTGAATTGATGGATTGCAAACCCCAAAGGTAGGGTTTGTGCCATTATTCCTATATCTCTTAGTTCTTTCAACCTTTCTCCTAAAATGATAACATATTTCCGAATATTATAATCTTCCACTACATTGTTTCCCTCGGAGATAGGGCATGCCGTATAAAACCTAATATGGCGATAATCCAGTCTCACTGTGCGGTTTGATCCTTATGTTAAGAAGGGCTAGCGGTAAACATTTAGTCCATGGCATCTGTGTTTCAACCATTAGCTTCGCTAGCTCTTGCTTTATTGTTTGGTTTATTCTTTCTATTACTCCCAAACTTTGAGGATGCCATGGGGTATGATATTCCCATTTAATACCTAATGATTGGCACAAGGATTTTATAATTTTAGAAGTAAAGCAAGTGCCTTGATCAGAATCAATATATTGTATTATCCCATACCTGGGGATTAGGTGTTCTAGTAAAATTTTATCACCGTCTGAGCTGTCGCTCTTGCTACAGGATAGGCTTCGACCCATCGTGTTAAATGGTCTACTATAACTAACAAATATTTCAATCTTCCTATTCTTGGTAATTTGGTAAAGTCGACTTGAATCCTTTCAAACGGTCTATAAGCTAGTTTTCTTCCTCCCATGGCCACTTGTTGAAACACGGCCTTATTTGCCCTTTGACAAGTTAAACACCCTTGTGTAATTTGCCTTGCTATTTCAAAAAATTCCAATACAGCCAAACTGTTTAAGGAAATGATCACTTAACACTTTTGTACCCCAATGTGTTTGCGCGTGTAAGCGTTCTAATACCTGCCTAGCGTAAGCTTTCGGCAACATCTCTCGCTCATCAGGTAATGTCCATTTCCCTTGTTCCACTCTAGCTCCTATTTTCTCTAATTTTGCTTGTTCCTCCAGCGTAAACTTTTTCTCCTTTTCCTCTTATCCTCTTCCACTAGTGTCCTCCTTTGTTTGTGTATGATTAATTTTAACAGTTTCAATCCTCAAGGCTGCTTCCTGAGCCTCCTTATCTGCTAAATTATTTCCTCTAATTCGATAATCTAATCCCTTTTGGTGTCCCCTCACATGCACCACGGCTATTTCCTTTGGTTCTCTTAACACTTTTAAAATTTTACTATCAACTCCTGATGTATTAAGTTCTTTCCTTGAGTGTTAATCAAGCCTCTTTCCTCCCAAATTTTTCCAAAAGTATGGACTACTCCATATGCATATTTGGAATCTGTGAATATGGTCCCTCTTCTTTCTTTTAATAATTCCAGGGCCCTACATAAGGCATAAAGCTCACAAGCCTGAGCTGACCATGATGGACTCAGAGGTCCTGATTCCACAAGTTCTAAGTCCTTGTCAATTTTTGCATATCCTGATTTTCTCTTCCCTTCTATTACTTGGGAGGATCCATCTACAAACAATTTTTCTCCTCCCTCCAATTCAATATCTCTAAGATTGAGCCTTACTTTTGTCTGGGATTCTATAACTTCTAAACAATTGTGTTATAGCACTACTGCTTCTGAGGGTTCCCCAAACCGGAACTGAGCGGGGCTCTGGGCAGAGGTGACTCCTAATTCCAAATTAGGTGAATCTATCAAGATGGTTTCATATTTCAAAAGTCTACTATCTGTCAACCATTTCTCTGTCCTCTGTTGGAGGACATTCCTAACATTATGTGGCGTATATACCTTTAGAGGTACACTAAAGGTAATTTTCCTAGCTTCCTCTATCAATAATGCCATAGCAACTAGGGCTTGGAGACATGCTGGCCACCCCCTGCTCACCAAATCTAACAATTTGGATAAATATCCCACCAGTGTGTGTGGGTTTTTTGTGGTTTTTTTTTTTTGTTTTGTTTTGTTTTGTTTGGGTTTTTTTTTTTTGTTTTTTTTTTTTCCATTCCCTTTTTAGTCTGTGGAGGTCTTAGGATTAAAATACCAGAAACCCCGTCAGGATCTGATTTCTTTTTTTTTCCTTTGCTTAACCAATGTCCCAAATATTTTACTTCTTGCTCTATAAATTGTAATTTCGAGCAGGACACTTTTAATCCCTTTTTCTCTAAAAAATTTAACAATCTAATGGTGGCTTTTCGGGTCTCCTCTTCAGTTTCTCCTGCTACCAGTAAATCATTCACATATTGTAATAATTTTTCCCTCCTCGTGTACTGTAAAACCTTGTAAGATTTTCTTTAAGGTCTGTCCAAACAAATTTGGTGACTCCGTAAACCCTTGTGGTAGCACAGTCCACCTTAATTGTTGTTCTTCGTCCTGTTTCGGGGTCTTCCCATTCAAAGGTAAAATAATCTCTGAACCCCTTATCCAAAAGACAGGCCCAAAAGGCATCTTTCAAATCTATTACACTATACCAAATATGTTTAGGAGACAGGTGACTCAATAAAGTATAAGGATTTGCCACGACAGGGAATTTGGTGATTGTTCGCCGATTCACGGCTCTCAAATCCTGTACCATCCTATATGTACCATCTGATTTCTTTACAGGGAGTATCGGGGTATTGTGGGGTGACATACATGGTTCCAAAGTCCCATTTTTTAGTAATTTATCCACAATAGGTTTTAGACCTCTCCGGCCTTCTATAGATATAGGATATTGTTTAATTCTAATTGGCTTATGAGGGTCTGTTATTTGTACCTTGATGGGTTCCATATCTAATCTCCCAACATCTCCTTCCTTATACCATACTTGGGGGTCAATTTTTTCCTCATCAAGTTGGGTTAAGGTACATAAGTTAATATATAACCGATCTCCTTGGTTCTGAATAGTTAGGTTTAGTTTTAAAATCAAGTCCCTCCCTAATAGGTTATATTCTGCTTCTGGTAATAAAAGTAAATCATTTAAACAAATTTTTGTCTCTGTCTCAATCTCTACTTCTTCTAAGATGGGGACTTTGAAGGGTTCTCCTTTTGCACCTGTTACTGACATCTGGGCTTTTCCTTTTCCTACCCCTTTTGGGAGTTTCTGAATCGTTGACCTTTCAGCTCCAGTATCTACTAAAAATAAAAATCCTTCTTTTTGGGGACCTACTAATAGTTTTATCAAGGGCTCTGTTGATGTTGAGGTCCCCAGAAGATACAACCCCTAACACCCCTAATCCTCTTTGAACATTTTCTCATCCCATTCCCGTTTACGGCAGTTTTTCTGAACACGTCCCTTTTTGTTACAATAGTAACAGATGGGAGTTGTGGGTCTGTCTTGATGAGATTGTCCCTGGGGTGGCTGTTCTGGTCTCTTATCTTTTTTTCTCTCCCAGCTGAGTCTTACTCCTCTGACTTTCCCTCACTGCTGCTACAAAAATTCTTGCCTCTGCTTCTTGTTTTTCTTCGTCCCTCCTGACATAAACCTTTTGAGCTTCTCTTAGTAATTCTTCCAACCCTCTCTCTTGCCAGTCCTCTATCTCCACCCAGAGGTACTTCCCGTAAAGGATACAAAGACGCTCTGGGTGCTCAGTTTGGGATCCTCCCCTTAGAGTTGAATTCGACCCTGGGGCCGTAGGGGAAGTCATCAAATTTGGTGACGGTATTTGACGGGTAGCTGGATTATACGGGGGAGGTAAGTGATCTAGGGGGTCCCAATCCTTCTTTTCCTTTTCCATGTTGTCGTGGTTTAGCCCCAGCCGGCAACTAAGCACCACGCAGCCGCTCGCTCACTCTCCCTCCCACAGTGGGACGGGGGAGAGAATTAGGAAAAACCTCGTGGGTTGAGATAAACACGGTTTAATAGGACAGAAAGAAAGAAGGGAACAATAATGATAATACCAACAAAGGAATGTATAAGAACAAGTGATGCCCAATACAGAAATTGCTCACCACCCCGTGATCGACAGCCCGTCCCCGAGCAGCGATTTCCGCCCCCCCGGCCAACTCCAGTTTATGTACTGGGCATGACGTCGTATGGTAGGGAATATCTCTTTGGCCAGTCTGGGTCAGCTGTCCCGGCTGTGTCCCCTCCCAGCTCCCCGTGCACCCCCAGCCTGCTCGCTGGCAGGCCAGCACAAGAAGCTGGACTGTCCTTGACGGCTCAGCAACAACCCAAAACATCAGCACATTATCAACAGTTCCTCATCCCAAATCCAAAACACAGTCTCACACTAGATTCTGTGAGGAAAACCAGCTCTATCCTGGCTGAAACCAGGACACATGTGTTGCTCCCCTACGGTCTTATTTTTCCCTACTCCTGTTTTAAGATGAAAAATGCCCACACAGGCCTTTATCCATAAACTAGCATACTCGCTCTCCTCTTGGCAAAACGGTTCCTTAGAATTTACATACAGGTTTAGCGCCTGACAAACCCAATCCTCAAATGACCCAAATACAGGCCAAAAAAAACGTGGGGTCTCAAGGGGTTCTTTGGCCATTTTACCATACAATATTTAACTAATTTCTCTTTTGTCTTCCCTTTTCCAGGGCCCTTATTATTCCAATGTTTTAACATTATTCCTAATGGAATCTCCGGAGGTATTTTTAGTAATTCGCTCCCTTTCTTCTGGTCCTGGGTTCTCGATTTCGTCTGACCCATCTAGGAATTTTTACTGTGGCAATTCCTACAGCCCTTGGTTACCAAGCAGAGTGTCTTGCAGGGGGTTTCAAACTTCTCACTCACCTATGGATCCTATAAAAATCGCTTCGGTCCTTCACCGGCCAAGTCCCTCGCGGGAGATTGGAACCGCGGTTAGAAGACCTCCACAATCGCTTCGGAACGAGGTTCCGTCTCAGTCACACTCTTACACACACAGGCAACCGAATCCCACCCAACCGAACGGTATACACCTTAAATACTTACAACCCCGTCGTCTTCGTTCGGATCTTCGCGCGCAGAATTACGGGCAAAATAAACTGCTGCAGCCGGCAAGGGAGCTCATAAAAAATCAAATTCTTTGCTTGCCCCTATTTGGGTTCAGGATGGTGTTAGTCCCGACCCGATCAGGAGCCACCAAATGGTGGGGCGCCGCTCCTAGATCAAGTCAGTATTCAGGAACCAAGACCATCCCGGACGAGTCCCCAGTTGTGATAAATGATTTAGTCCCAAACAGGATTCCAATTTAAGTTTGCAATTTATTAAACAAATAGAGGCAAGCAAACAGCGCTGGGTGCGTCGGGAGTCTCCGCTCCACCAAGACGCACACCTTCACTTCTTACAATTCCTTCCTTTATACTTCTCTAGGCTTCGTTTCTTGCCTTTCTCTGCCTTTTTCTTGGAAGACGACTCTTTCTTTAAGTACGTCACCACTTCCCCGGTCTGCGCATGCTTCATCTTTTTCTAGGTGGTCGTCCGGTGGTCGTTGGGAGGAAGATGCTCCTCTTCGTCAGTGCACTCTACATGACCTCTCTGTTTGTGCAGGCGCTCCGTTATTCTACTTATATTATGCTACTTTATTTGGCTATACATTTTCTTGACATTTCTGCGGTTATTTACAACACTGGTTTGCACTAGTATATCAGGAACTAACTTACATATCAGGAGGCTACATAAGTTACACATATCAAGGGAGTTACCCAAACTATACTTATCAGGAAGTTACATAAAGACTACCACTCCCCTGTTTATGGTCATGCCCTACATATATTCCTTTATTTCAATATAAATGACATTTGCTTCAAGCTTATATTCACTAGATTTTCTTTACACGAATCGCTCATTCCTCACAGTTTCAGGGACAATGGAGCTTTTCTTAGTAGCGGGAAGAGCAAGAAACCTCCACAAATTACAGCTGGGAAGGTTCTGTCTGGATGTGAGAAAAAATAATCCTCACTGAGAGGGTAGTCTTGTGCTGCAAGAGATCACCCAGAGGGAGTCTGGATTATCCCATGGCTTTGTGTTTCAAGGAGGAGCTGGTGAGGGTGGAGAGCCATCAGTGAAGGCATAGAAATGCCAGGGTGAGAGCTAGGTGGGAAAGCAAGATGGCTGTCAGCAAGCTGAAGGGAAAGAGGTGAGGCATGGGACAGTGTAGGGCAGCCTGCATAGAGATGGCCAAGGGTTCTAGCAAGACCGAGAGGTCCAAAAGGACTGAGGTCTTTGTCGTCTTGACTATAGCAGCTGTCTCTACCACCAGGGCCAGTGAGACAAAACTTTATTCTTCTCTTCTCAGAAACTGCCTTCCCAGGACCTGGGCTCAGGGTTTGGCCTTGCCTGCTTCATAAAACGAACCAAGGGTTTTCTCAGCATTACAGCCACCTGTGCAGTGCCCTTGCCTACCTGCAGTCACCGTCTCCAAGTATCTGCTCTAATGAGTCAATGAGGAGCCTTTGGCAGTAATGGGTCTCATTAAGTCCCATTAATGCTTCAAGGTATTTTGGGGTTTGCTTCTGGCTTTGACTTCTTGAGAGGTTTGTTCAGTCTTCTCCCAGTATCTGAGGTTCACGGACTGAGCCCCAAATACACCATGGGGCTCCTTAAAACACAGAAAGCCCTAACAAGTCATGCCTCTTCCTGTAACGTTCTCCACGTCTGCAAGACTCGTATAGCTAATCTGAGTTGTTTCATAGCGTGGTTAAGAAGGAAGATTTCAAAGTGCACCTAATAAAGTTATTTTTAATTTTAAAGGCGGTATTTTGTTAATTTCAGTTTAAAGAAGTGATAGAAGCATTATCCAACTGATATGGATCCTGAGTGTCAGGAGCGTCTCCTGAGGAGGTCTGGACAGGTAGGAAAAGCAGTCCCTTGAGATCTGACACTGGGTGGACAACCTTGCTCCTCACCTCCCCAGACTCCCCACCTGTCGTTGGCCACCTGGGATTTACATCACTTTCCCTTCATCAGACTTCTCTGAACTCTGGGAGCAGAATGTTAGAGCTCCATTGCACCATCTCCCACCCACTTTCCTTAGAGGACTGGCTGCACACAGGCACAGAAGGATGTTTCCCATTTGCAAGCAAAGCAAAGTAAAGCACGATCAAGTGTCTTAAGCAATAAAACACTCCTCAACCATATACTAAGTACAAGCTGCCTCTAATGAGGTCGCCTTTCTACAAGGGATGATCTTACGAGAAATGTTTTAGATAGATAGATAGATAAAGGTAGATACAATTAAAAGAGTTGGCTAAAGATACCGTTATACTACTGAAAGACAGGCAGGCTTTTAGTCCCTGAAGCTCAAAGCAGCAGTGTGGGTGGGAAGTATCTGAATGAACAAAGAGTAAGGGAAGGAGAATAATGGAAAGGGCCTTTGTCTAGACAGTCTGCTGAAAACATTACTTCAGAAATGGTCATTGTATCAGCACAGGTGAAAATATATGAAAGATTAGAATTATTAACTACAAAAGACATTAACCACTTGATCCAGTGTGGCCTGGCAGCAAAGGCAGCCAGCAGTGTCCTGAAGTGTATAAAGAGGAGCCTCGCCAAAAGAGTGAGGGAAGTGGTTGTCTCCCCATGCTCATTGCTTGTTAGACCACCTGTAACCAATTATATCCAGTTTTAGGGCCCCAGTTCAGGTGTACTGATCTGGCTGGGATGGGGTTACCTTCCTTCATAGCAGCCTGTGTGGTGCTATGTTTTGCATTTGTGCCTTAAACAGTGTTGATAACACACCAGTGTTCTGGCTATTGCTGAGCAGTGTTTGCACAGTGTCAAGGCCGCCTCTGCTCCCTCCCAGTGAGTGGGCTGCAGATGGGCAAGAACAGCTGACCCCAACTGACCAAAGGGATATTCTCTAACGTACGACGTTGTGCTGAGCAATAAAAGCTGGGACAGAGGAAGAAGGAACTAGAATATTTTTGTTACAGGAATCACTTCCTAGTTCACATGCAATCCATTGCATAGCATTAGTAAAAGGCCTTAGACCTTCATGAGCGGTGAACTTTCACCTAGCTACTGATGAAGTTCTACTGAACTCTTACTTAGTCGCGTGAGGGAAGGCCCTGAAACTGGTGTAAATTAGAAAGATAAGATAGCCACATCCATCAGCAGAGGTTGCCTCATCGAGAAACGAAAAAGAACGGCCCGCTTGGAGACAGTGAAAGGATCCAATGAGGAAAAAGGAGACCCCAGACCCAAATACTCCAACTGGACTAAACCGTCTCACAAGGGGAGGGGAGCTTAGACTGTAAGGGTATAATTGTCCAGAGAGTCTCTGGTTCAGGGTCCGTCTCCAGAGGCACTCAGCTCAAGCTGTTCTTCACCACTGTACCGCTTAATAAATTCAACTGGTATACGTCATGTCAGAGATTCTGCTTCAGGAAACCTAGGGTTGAGCCTGAGGGAAGAGAAAGCACCCAAGAGAGACTCTGTGTGTGTGTGTGTGTGTGTGTGTGTGTGTGTGTGTGTAGAGTCGAAAGGCGCACACGTCGGCTCACTGGAGTCTCCTGCTGCAAAGGGACTCCAGACCCAGCAGTTAAAGTCTCGGGTGGTGTGTGTGCAACTCCTTGATTGGTGTGTGAATGCTCAGGCAGCGGCTTCTCCATTAACGTTTTTTCATTCAAAGAGTCTTCTGTGTGGAGACTGGCTGGGCATCATTTTTGCTTGTGGGAGGTGGTGAGTGGTTGCCTTTGCGTTGCTTGTTATTATTATTGGTTGTTGATTTTTAAAAACCTCTTTCTTTCACCTGCTAAGCTGTCTTTATCTTGACCCACAACTTTCCGTGCTTTATTTCTTCCTGTTCTCTCTCCTGTCCCAGTGGGGAAGGGGAGGAAAGAGTGAGCGGCTGCGTGGCTGCCGGGCTATTGGCCAGAGTCAATCCACCACATCAAGGAAGACGTTGACAACTGGGAGTGACTTCAGTGGGAGGCTGCCAAGATGCGCAGGGGCTGCAGCACTTGCCTGGGGAGCAGAAACTGAGGGAAAGGGCTGCCTTCGGCCTGGGAAAGGGAAGGTCTGGGGAACCTCATAGCAGCCAGCCAGTCCCTGCAGGGAGGTTTTCAGGAAGATGGAGCCAGTCTTGTCACCGTGGTGCTTGGCAGGACGATAATAGACGATAGTCAAATGTTGAAATAAGGAATGTTGAGGCTGGAGATAGGGACAATCTTTTTCTCCATAAGGGCATCCAAACATTGAAGCAGGTTTCCCAGAGATGTTTTCCTGTCTTTGTCCTTGGACATTTTCCAGCCCCCATGTGGCAAAGCCTTGAGCAAAGTGGTCTGACTCCGTAGCCGATTCTGCTGTGAGCATGAGGTTGGACTGGAGACCTACTGAGGTCCCATTCAGGAGAGTGGAAAACTAAATGATGCTGTGGTTCCTTCCTCTCTAGGTGTGCCCTTGATGACAGTAGGGAAAGCTGTCAGGTTCCCCGTGACCATGGAAGTAAGTCAGATGCTGGCATAGTCAGATCAGCTGAAGTTGTCTTCTCCTCCTCCAGGCAGTGTTGCTCAGATGCAGGACTGCTTCACAGGTATCCCCAAACAGCCCTGGTTATTTCCTTTGCTTCACCATTCATTCCCTTTTCATTCTTTTCCCACCTCTCAAGTCCTGCTCTTTAACCATCCTTATCCCCACCCATGCAAAAAGCCAAGGACTTTTCACTGTTTATCCAGTGGCCCTGCATTTGCTCACTTTGAACCTTCCTTTGGTGTCTCTGAGGTGGTTACTGTGGTGCTTTCTACCTCGCATTGCAACTCAACGCCAGTACTCTTTTCTTCTCTGTAGTGTCCTGCAGCTACTTAAGTTCTGATCTTGTTAGAGGCACCACGACTCAGGATGGCCGTTGGCACGCATACTTTAAAAGCTGGACTGTTGGAGGTTCAGTCCAGAGGGACCTTGGCACACCTGGGATTTGGCCAGCAGAAACCTCAAGGTTTTGAAGGAAAAGCTCAGAAACAACTCCATGCAGCAGCATGGACAGGGACCTGACTGACTAAGGGAACTGTGACAATGCCATATGAGTCAGTGGTTCTCACATTTCGAAAGGAGAGTGGAGTGTCTGGAGGAGGTCTGCCAACTTGAAGTGAAGGGCCTAAAGGATGAGCTGTGGGGAGAGTCTGAGGGAGCTGGGTGTCTGTAGCCTGCTGAAGTGGAGGCACGGGTTTACCTAGCAAGAGCCTGCACCTGCCTGGAGGGATAACGGAGCCAACCTGTTTTCTGCAGTCACCATTGATACGACAGAAGGAACAGCCACAAGCTGCCTCTTGGGAGCTTTAGGCTGAACCTCAGGAAAAATAAAATGGACTAGGAGGAGCGTTGCCATGATCTCCACCTTTGGAGCTCTTCAAGTTTCAGCGCCGCAAAGTCACGGCCAGCCTGGAGGCTGGACTAGAGACCCCCTCGCAGCAGTCTCTTTCCCAACAGGCCTGTGCCTTGCCACATGTCATATGAGAAGAGACTAAGCTGGAGGAGAGGGTCTCTACATCACAGGACAATTCAGGGTGGAAGGAGGGTCAGGAGGTCTCTAGAGTTGCACTGGCTCCAAGCAGGGCCAGCTCTGAGGTCAGACCAGCTTGCTCGCTAAATGCCAGAATCCGGAGAAAGAGTTTACACATGAACCAGGCATCTGTGCCGCCGTTACAGAAATGGAGACAAGGCCTTTGACCAGCTCCCTGAACACAGCTATTGGTACGTCATGCCCCCTGAGAACATCCATCCTCCCGGGAACATCCATCTTCTTGTCCAAAGGAGTGGGATCCTTATGCAACTATCCTGCCATATCTCCAGACCATGGGGTGCTTTACACTGTAAACAGAACTGAAGGAAAGCCTCTGACTTGGGTACGGTCAACTGAATTGCTAAAAGAGGGCAAGATGGAGGGATCTCGGAGCTTCCAGGTTCTTCCTGAAGATAGAAGGCCTCAGATATAGGAACAGAAGATAACAGTTTTGAACTAGCCTAGGCTTTAGATCATTTCACATGTGATGGCTCTGCTCCATCCTTTCAGTCATTGGCACCCAGAAACCTCATCTGCTTTTCCTTCCTCTCCTCCCAAAAGCTGATCAAGTGATGGGAAGAAAGGAAGGAGAAAGGCCCTAGGCCTCTGTGACTCACCTGGGCTCTGGCACTTGGAGGGCCACAGTGTCATCCATTGTACACCCCATAAAGAATCAAGCTGGGAAGTGACTCTTCACGTACAAGTGAACAAGGTCGATGGACAGGCAAGGCTATGTCTGGAGACCAGTACACCTAGAGCATCGATCAAGCTGGGGCTGAAACTCAGGCCTGGTCTTCAATGGTCTCCTGGGCCCATGGACAGAGGTGTGGATGGAGGCCCCAGGTGAGGCTGATTAGGGTCCTGAAGGCCTGTGGATGCTCTCAGGGCCCTGACACTGCCCCCATGGGATCCCACCTGCCAGTGCCCTCAGTAGGCCAAGTTCTCATTCCCGCATGTGCAGGGTCTGTGCTCGGCTACTCTCCTTCCCCGCTTCTGTGCAGATCTGGGAGACCACAGTTTCATGCTGACTACAACCAAGGCTGAAACTGGTCTTCCCACCCCTGACCAACTTTTCCTCTTTTGGGAGTACAAGGTCCAGGTGAGCCTCAGACTGGGTGGCACAGTTAGAAGCTGACCCACACACAAGATCCCGCCTAACCTGTTGCATGTCCCATAGAGAACATCCACACATCTGACCTGCTCTGGTAGCAAGCAGGGCATCCTCCACTTCTCGCCTTCCCTGTTAGTCTCACCTAAAGATGTTGTATCTCCGTCAGTCACAAAAGCTGTGGGAGCTGTCCTTTTCCATCTTGACTCTTGCTCCCCTAACGTCACAGCTTTGCGATGGCATGTTGTCCTCCTGCTGTCTGTGCTCCAGGCTGTGGGCTTTGGTGCACATTAGGCCTGTAGCACCTCAGATGTGGCACCAGGGCCAAGGGCAGATTTGTCACATGGACACCTGATACCAAAAGATTGGCCCTCTTTGTGTGGAAAGGCTTCACAGCCGATGTGTGCTGGAGTGGATGGCAGGAGGCAACATAATGATGAAGGAGGTTCTCACAACGAGAGCAAAAGCTGCAGTCCCCAAGACCAGACAGAAAACGGCCTTGGGCTGTGCAGCCCTGGCAGGAGAGGGGTTTGTTGTCCCAGGTGACACTTGCAGCAATGAGTGGGGCCTGTGACAGAGGTGAAGCCGATCTCCAAGAAGGACAAGCTGCTGCTGAGAAAGTCCCCGGGGGAGGACAGCCTGTCATCCAGCCACACTGTGGACATCATGCTGGGGGCTGACTGGCTAGATAGCAGCTCTGCAGAGAAGTACCTTAGGGTCCTGGAGGGCAAGCAGCTGAGCATGAGCCAGCCAGGCAGCCTCGCAGCAAAGGCCAGCAGCCTCCTGGGCTGCATTAGGAAAAGCATTGCCGGCAGATGGAGGGAAGTTAACCTTCTCCTCCACTGAGCACCGGTGGGCCACATCTGGAGTGCTGTGTCCAGTGCTGGGCTCCCCAGTGCAAGAAAGTTGTTGACCTGCTAAAGCAAGGCTATCAAAGGGCCACAAAGCTGATTTAAGGGACCGCAGCATCTTCCATAGGACGGAAGGCTGAGAGGTCTGGGACCGTTAAGCCTGGAGAAAAAATTGCTCAGGAGTGTGGAGTAATAGGGCACGGACTGTGGCAGGGCTTCAGGCCAAAGACCTTTATTGTTAGCGTAGCGTGCTTTTTATACAAATACAGCGCGTTCACGCACCTAAAAGTGCTACCCGGTTGGCTATTGCTTTAAGTCCACGCGACTCTCACAGAGGCAGGATTGGTCGCCTCTGTATGTCCACGCGCTCCTTTGCTTCTTCTTAGTTGTTTACCACAGCTCCTTCTCTTCAAGGTTGAGCCCTGCAGGTGTCCGGCTGTTTACCAGCTTCTCAATGCCACAGCTCCTTCTCCTTAAGGTCGAGCCATGCAGGGTGATCCCAATATCACCCCCTTTTTGTTTATCTATAAACAAAACCTGATGGTTCATTCGCAACCCGAGGACTGTGAGGAAGATGAACCATCTGTACACTCTTCTATCGTCCTGCACCACGAACTCAGCCCAGCAGTCGGTAGGTGCCAGCTTTACGTGGGCGTCCCCACGGAGGCAACGGTGGCCTTGCCGTACACCGGCCCACTGCCCTTTGGGAAATCCCGGTATTTATACATTTGCAGAGGAACGAGTTTCGACACACGTGGCCAGCGAGTGTCAGAACACGCCTTGGTTGCCACCTTTCAACACAGAGAGCCTATGGCATACGCGCCCGCTGGCCAGACGTGCTGCACGTGCCCCAGCCACCCTGTCTGTTGGTTCGTAGGCTTTGTTCATGTGGCATATTACCGTAATCCAGCAGTCACATATCAACCATGCTCAAGCCAATAGCAGAATGTTACAAGGCAAACAAAATTGTGAATTGTGCTTTATATTCCTCCGTTACTGCATGTCTTCCCCATCCTCCCCTAACCTTGATCAACTTTCTTATCTCTTGGGCTGTTTTCTCTCACCCAGCATAGTATCTGTTTCTTACCCAGCCATCCATTTTCTGATATTCTAACTGCAGTTTTCTCACAGGCCAAAATTCCATCTGTTAACCCCTCCGTATGTATACGATAATTGGCGATAATTTCCATTTCTGCCGACAAGCTAACTATTGCTTTTTCTAGCTGAGATAAACGTCTGAGTCCCAAACAGGATTCCAATTGAAGTTTACAATGTATTACATTATATACATTAACCACTCTGCTAGACTTAGGCTTGCGGTCATACAAGGATATGTAGGACAGAAGGTTACACTTCATCACACGAATCAGATGAACATATTTCACATAGCTGTACTACTCCTCGTGATGGGAAAAGCGCCCGTACAAAGCTATGATAACCTTTATTATATCTCACCAAGGGATTTGTAGTTATAGAGTGCTTTGCCCTAAAAGCTTTCCATGTTCCTCTAATGATACCGCTAATTTCAGTCTGATTAATTATCTGTGTTATAAATGATTTAGTCCCAAACAGGATTCCAATTCAAATGTACAATTTATTAAGCGAATAGAGGCAAGCAAACAGCGCTGGGTGCGCCGGGAGTCTCCGCTCCACCAAGACGCACGCGGTACAGCTCCTGTTCCTGGTTTATATCCTGTCCGTTAATACATATTCATGAACAGGCGTGTCTTCTTTGGCGCATGCCCTCTTCTCCTTCTAGGATCTTCTCGAATCTTCCTCAGCGTGATCCTGTTCGCTAATACATATTCATGAATAGGCGTGTCTGCTAATACATGTTAATGAACAGGCGTGTCTTCTTCAGCGCATGCCCTCTTCTTCTGCTAGAGTCTTCTCGAATCTCCCTCGGCGTGCCCCCAGGATGACCCCAAACCGTATGCATGCACTTTCTTTACACAATACTATGCGGTCAGTGGTCAAACTGGTTTGAGCTGATATACCAGCCAAGTAGTTTAACTTTCTCCTGTAAAATACCCCTTTTTATGGTGCAGGAGAAATCCATAAAAGTCCAGAAGCTTACACTTCATCACACGAATCAGATGAACATATTTCACAATCCCCCATCTTTTTCTTTATAGTATTGATTCGTGTTTTCGTTTCCAATTGAGTACTGCAGATATCTGCATTCCTTGTATAACCGAGTAGATTAATCTAGTAACAATTCCCCACATATCCCCAATACAACTATCCCGATTTTAGTAAGCCAATCACCACCCATAAAATCTCCCCAAAATCCTCCTAGATTGATTCCATTCCAAGTTTATCTCTCAGGAGGCCATTCGTTATACACCTGGACTCCTAGTCGCTCTCCCTAATTTATGGGTAACAGGAAAAAACTAGGTTTTATTGTTGATTACACGTACGGGCTGTACAATTAGAAAAGGTCCTCAGTTTTCCCATTTTTCTGGGGTAAACCCCAGCTGGACTTGTTCCAATATTGACTACAGTTATTTGCCGTAGTCAGAGTCAAGGAACTCACCCCAAGTAGAACTAGAAGAGGTCCGGTCAGGGCCATAGTGGTCGGCGGTCACAGCCCAAAGGGGTTGCAGCCCTTGGCAGACCCTTTTTAAGCCGCAACACCAGTTCCCCTCCGGTCTTGCCCTCTTCCTTCCTTTAAGGGGGTGCTTTCTTAGTACCCAAATTAATTGAGCACTGCTTGTGAAGGCCAGAGCTTTGCTAGATCAGTGGTTTGTCCAGACCTGAGCACTTGCCCGAGCCTGGCGATCCTCTTTATTTGCAAGGCTTTATGGCTACAGAAAACTGCCAGTTAGCCTGCAGTTCTTACAAATAAACACCACCTTCTACACCAAGGACAAATTCTAGTTCCAGCTCCTTTTTCCTGTTCTTCTTTTGCCAACAACTCCTTCCGATGATACTCGTTTGGAGTACCCATTGTTGTTTCCTATTACCCTTTCCCATTGTTTTCCAAACTTGGGGATTACTTATATTGCTCTCCATAGCTTCCCATGGCCATCGTTCACCTCGATTTGTTCCACCACAAACGTAACAATTAGTTACATTCAATGACTTAGCAATGTTTTCAGCAAGATTTACAAGTAGATTTTTAGCAACTGTGGGAATTTCATGTTTCACTCCTGTTTCTATTACAGGAGTAGCCGCAATAAAATTCCCACAGCAATTTAGTCAGATGTGACCTTCCACTCCTTCCCTGGACCTTTCACTCGTGACACATGTGTCCATCCTTTTTCAGCAGTTCTCACAGCTGTTTCTGTAGTGAATAAAACAAGGAAAGGTCCTTCCCAGAGGGGAGATAGGTTTCCTTCTTTCCATGTTTTTATCAGAATTTTATCTCCTGGTTCTAACTGATGAATTGCAAATCCTAAAGGTGGTGTTTGGGCCACCATCCCAATCTCTCTTCATTCTTTTAATCTTTTTCCAATGGTAATTATATCTTGTTGGATACTATGATCCTCAATTACATTGTTCCCCAGAGGCATTCCTTGAAAATAAGGCATGCCATAGAACATTTCATATGGCGATATTCCAGTCTCACTGTATGTTTTCGTTAAGTGCCAATGGTAAACGTTTCGTCCAGGGCATTTGTGTCTCAATCATTAATTTAGCCAATTGTTGTTTTATTGTTTGATTCATTCTTTCTACCTTCCCCGAGCTTTGTGGGTGCCACAGAGTGTGGTATTCCCACTGAATACCTAATGATTGACATAATAGTTTTATTATTTTAGAAGTAATGTGTGTGCCCTGGTCAGAATCAATGTACTGGATTATCCCATATCTAGGTATCAAATGTTCCAATAAAATTTTTACCACCATCTGTGCCATAGCTCGTGCTACAGGGTACGCTTCTACCCACTGTGTTAAATGATCTACTATTACCAATAAATATTTTATCCTCCCTACCTTAGGCAATTCAGTGAAATGGACTTGTACTTTCTCAAAAGGTCTGTAAGCTGTTTTTCTCCCTCCCGTGGCTGCTTGTCGAAACACTGTCTTATTTACCTTTTGACAAATTAAGCAACCTTGTGTAATTTGCTTTGCTATTTCAAAAATTCCAATACAACCAAATTGTTTAAGAAAATGATCACTTAACGCTTTTGTACCCCAATGTGTTTGTGCATGCAAACGTTCTAATAATCGCCTGGTGTAGGCTTTTGGCAGCATTTCTCGCCCATCGGGCAGTGCCCATTTTCCTTGTTCTATTTAGCTCCTATTTTCTTCAATTTTGTTTGTCCTTCTGGGGTAAACTCCTTCTCTCTTTCCTCTCGTCCTTCTTTGCTGGTGTCCTCCTTTGTTTGTATGACATTAATTTTGGCAACTTTAGTCCTCAAGGCTGCTTCCTGGGCCTCTTTAGCTGCTAAGTTATTTCCTCTAATTTGGTAATCACCAAAAGTCCCTTTTGGTCTCCCCTCACATGTACCACTGCTATCTCCTTTGGTTCTCTTAACGCCTTCAAAATCTTTCCTATTAATTCTTGATGTATTAAATTCCTCCCGTGAGTATTAATCAAACCTCTTTCTTCCCAAATTTTTCCAAAAGTGTGGACCACCCCATATGCGTATTTAGAATCTGTAAATACAGTCCCGCTTCTTCCTTTTAATAATTCCAGGGCCCTACACAGCGCATACAGCTCACAAGCCTGAGCTGACCATGATGGACTAAGAGGTCCTGATTCCACAATTTCTAAGTCCTTATTAATTATTGCATATCCCGATTTTCTCTTCCCTTCTACCACTCGGGAGGAGCCATCTATAAACAGCGCTTCTCCATTTTACAACTCAGCATCTCTTAGATCTGGTCTCACCTTAGTCTGGGTCTCAATTACCTCTAAACAGTTATGTTGTAATTCCTCTGATGGTTCTCCAAACAAAAATTGTGCTGGACTCTGAGCAGAAGTCACCCTCAGTTCTAAGTCAGGGGAGTCTATTAGTATTGCTTCATACTTTAGGGTCCGGCTGTCCGTTAACCATTTTTCCGCTTCTTGTTGTAAAACATTTCTGACATTGTGTGGGGTATACACTGTTAAAGGAGCACTAAAGGTAATCTTCCTAACTTCCTCTATTAATAATGCTGTAGCAACCAAAGCTTGGAGACAAGCAGGCCATGCTCTGCTTACTGGATCAAGTAACTTAGAACAATGCCCCATGGGTTTTTTGGATTCCTGCCCAGTCTTGAGTAAGAACTCCATATGCTGTCTGGCTTGATGTATTCACAAAGAGATAGAAAGGTTTTTCTAGATCTGGGAGGCTCAATACAGGTGCTTGTATTAATGCCCTTTTTACTTCCTCAAATCTCTGATCATCTTCAATAAACCACTTAAGTTGGTTATTAGTTAATTTTTCATATAAGAATTTTACTTTATCACTATAATTTTCAAGCCATGGTCTACAATATCCTACTAATCCCAGTATTTGCCTAATTTCCGTTTTAGTCTGTGGGGGTCTTAAGGATAGAATCCCAGATACCCTATCAGGATCTAACTTCTTCCTTCCCTTACTCAGCCAATGTCCTAAATATTTTACTTCTTGTTCTACAAACTGTAGCTTTGATCGGGACACCTTTAATCCCTTTTCCCCTCGAAAATTTAACAATTTAATGGTGGTTTTTCGGATCCCCTCTTCAGTTTCTCCTGCTACTAATGAATCGTCCACATATTGCAATAATTTTACCTCCTTAGGTATTGTGAAATCTTGTAGAATTGTTTCTAAAGTTTGTCCAAATAGATTTGGTGACTCCGTAAACCCTTGTGGTAACACAGTCCATCTTAATTGTTGTTTTTGTCCTGTTTCGGGGTCCTCCCACTCAAAGGCAAAATAATCTCTGGATGCCTCATCCAGAGGACAGGCCCAAAAAGCATCTTTCAAATCTATTACACTATACCAAGTATGTTTGGGAGATATATGACTCAATAAAGTATAAGGATTTGCCACCACAGGGAATTTAGTGATTTTTCGCTGATTTACAGCTCTTAAGTCCTGCACCATCCTGTATGACCCATCCGGCTTTTTTACGGGAAGAATGGGCGTGTTACGAGGTGACATACATGGTTCTAGGGTTCCTTTTTCCAAAAGTCTGTCAACTACAGGTTTTAATCCTTTTCGACCCTCCATAGGTATAGGGTATTGCTTGATTCTAATTGGGCGGTGCGGATCTATTATTTGAACCCTTATGGGGTCCATTTTTATCTTTCCAGTTTCCCCTTCCTTATACCACACTGAGGGGTTAATAGCTTCTTCATCCTCTTGTGTTAAAGTGTATAATTTAATCTGCAATTTGTCCCCTTGACTCTGAATGCTCAAGTTTAACTTCAAAATCAAATCCCTTCCTAATAAATTGTATTCCGCTTCAGGGAGCAAAAGTAAATCATTAAGACAAATTTTCTTTTCTGTTTCTACTTCTACATCTTTCAATATATTTACTTTAAAAGGCTCTCCTTTTGCTCCTGCTACTGACACGTAACTCTTCCCTTTTTCTATTCCTTTTGGAAGTTTTTGAATGGTTGACTTTTCGGCCCCTGTATCCACTAAAAATAAAACTTCCTCTTTATGGGGACCAATTAATAATTTTATCAAGGGCTCTGTTGATGTTGAAGTCCCCAGAAGATAGAGCCCCCGACACCCCTAATCTTCTTTGAACATCTTCTCATCTTGTTCCCGCTGACGGCAGTTCTTCTGAACATGTCCCCTCTTGTTACAGTAGTAACAGACGGGAATTGTAAATCTTCCTCGATAAGGCTGTCCCCGGGGTGTCTGCTCTATTCTTTTTTCCCTTTTCTCTCCAGGAGTCGTCTTATTTTTCTGACTTTCCCTTACTGCTGCTACAAAAATTTTTGCTTTTGCTTTTTGTTTTTCTTCGTCCCTCCTAACATAGACTTTCTGGGCTTCTCTAAGTAACTCCTCTAATCCTCTTTCTTGCCAATCCTCCAATTTTTCTAATTTCCTTCTTATATCCCCCCAGGATTTAGCTACAAATTGTGTTCTAAGGAGTGCGGTCCCAGCCACTGTATTCGGATCAATTCCAGAATACATTGGTAGGTTTTTCCTCAACCTCTCCAACCATTCTGTTGGAGATTCGTCTTTCCCTTGTTGTTCATTAAATGCTTTAGTAATGTTTTGCCCTCGGGGAACCGCTTCCCTTATTCCCTGTATGATTAACGTTCTCAAATCCCTCATATTTTGTCTTCCTGGGGGTTGTTGATGATCCCAGTGGGGATCCACATTTGGCCACTGCTGATCTCTCGGGGGTCCTGCCTGATTCTCTCTTTCCCAAATTCTCATTCCAGCTTGTCTAATCATTCCCCTTTCCTCAACAATGAATAGGATCCCTAAAATGGACTGTATTTCTTCCCAGGTATAAGTACTGGGGCCTAGGAATTGGTCCAATTTTTCAGCTACTCCGAGGGGATCATCTAATAGGGTCCCCATTTCTTTCTTGAAATTTCTTACGTCTGTGGTATTTAACGGGACTGCCACAAACCCGATGCCTCCCTGATTGCCTCCGAGGGGTACTTCTCGTAAGGGATATAGAGAAGCTCCCTCAGATACAGCAGTCCTACTTCTCGTACATGCAGCCGGAGGTCGATCTAATTCCGGTGCTGTTGGTGGTGGAGACAGGGGCAACGGTGGTACAGAGAGAGGTACTACGGCCACCGGAGGGGGAGCCGCCGCCGGAGATGGATTATTAGAACATGGAGGCGGTAGGTTATCCAGTGGCTCCCATTTATCATCTTTTTCCTTTTCACTTTTCCCCTCTTCTTCTTCCTCAAACTTTTCATCTGTTTTTAATGTAAGTATTGAGGCTGGAAAAGAACGTAAAGTTCTGTCCCATAATCCTGCATAATCACTTTCCTCCTGACTAAAAGGTTCCTTTGAATTAACATATATATTTAAGGCCTGGCAGATCCAGTCTTCAAAAGATCCAAAAACGGGCCAAAAGACATGTGGTCTCAAAGGTTCTTTTGGCCATTCTACCATACAATATTGAACTAATTTTAATTTACTTTTTCCTTTTCTGGGGCCCCTATCATTCCAATTTTCAATCATTATTCCTAGTGGACTCTCCGGAGGTATTTCTAGTAATTCGCTCCCTTTCTTCTGGTCCTGGGGTCTCGATTTCGTCTGACCCATCTAGGAATTTTTACTGTGGCAATTCCTACAGCCCTTGGCTACCAGTAAGAGTGTCTTGCAGGGGGTTTAGGACCTATCACCCACCCACGAATCCTATAAGAATCGCTTCGGTCCTTCACCGGCCAAGTCCCTCGCGGGAGATTGGAACCGCGGTTAGAAGGCCTCCACAATCGCTTCGGAACTAGCTTCCGTCTCAGTCACACTCTTACACACACAGGCAACCGAATCCTACCCAACCGAACGGTATACACCTTAAATACTTACGACTCCGTCGTCTTCGTTCGGATCTTCGCGCGCAGAATTACGGGCAAAATAAACTGCTGCAGCCGGCAAGGGAGCTCATAAAAAATCAAATTCTTTGCTTGCCCCTATTCAGGTTCAGGATGGCGTTAGTCCCGACCCGACCCGATCAGGAGCCACCAAAAGGTGGGGCGCCCCTCCTAGATCAAGTCAGAATTCAGGAACCAAGACCATCCCGGACGAGCCCCCAATTGTTATAAATGATTTCGTCCCAAACAGGATTCCAATTCAAATTTACAATTTATTAAGCGAATAGAGGCAAGCAAACAGCGCTGGGTGCGCCGGGAGTCTCCGCTCCACCAAGACGCACGCGGTACAGCTCCTGTTCCTGGTTTATAACCTGTCCGTTAATACATATTCATGAACAGGCATGTCTTCTTCAGCACATGCCCTCTTTTCCTGCTAGAGTCTTCTCGAATCTTCCTCGGCGTGCCCCCAGGATGACCCCAAACCTTATGCATGCACTTTCTTTACACAATACTATGCGGTCAGTGGTCAAACTGGTTTGAGCTGATATACGAGCCAAGTAGTTTAACCTTCTCCTGTAAAATACCCCTTTTTATGGTGCAGGAGAAATCCATAAAAGTCCAGAAGATTACACTTCATCACACGAATCAGATGAACATATTTCACACCTCTAAGTATGGATCTGCATGTGGCCCACAATCTAGTAATGTTTCTTGCATATGGACCACCCCTGATCATAAAAGACGTTTTAAACAATGGGTGAAGAGACCCCATTATACCATGTCATTGGAACCAGACAGGCTATGGAATTGTATAAACAAGATAAATTGTTACAATATGGATGATTATCTATGGATACCGTTTGCCTCAGACCTCCATCACGCCTTAAGAAGTATATGCCTGTGCCACAATTACAGTGCTCCAATCCCTAGCTTACAGACAGCATGTCAGATAGAATCCTCTAAACACATGGCTAGTAAATGTAGGATTCCTTCCCAACATTATAAAAAACGGATGCAAGACTCATGAGCCAGTAGTAAAGAGCACAAGTACCACTCTAATGTATCCTGCACTGCTTGAGACCGTATGGGTATGTTCTAATGAAGAGATATCAGATTACAGTCAACCCTATTGGGATGGGTTAGAATGCACTTTAGGAATTCCACAAGTTTATCTCCCATAATAGCTTTTAATCATACTCAGGAGTCATTCACTGTAGTCATTAATGAAACCAAGAGGGTACAGAACAAAGAGAAATGTATTGCCCTCCGTGTCACGGCCAAGCTATTATACAGCAGGGATGAGAGTAAGCTTAGCAATGGGATTGTTTTGGACTTCTTCGGCTGTGATAATTGAAAATTGATTATATCTAGAAAATCTACCATGGCAAGGAGAGACTCTAGCTAATTGTATGCAGCCAGCCAGCAAGGCTAAGCAACACCCAGCTTGTACCCACGAGCAGCCTCACAGATGACTTTAGAAAATCAATTAGCATTGAATATGGTACTACTAAAGGAGAACAGCGTTTGTGGATGGCTGAATAACACCTATCCTGGCAAAACCTGCTGTCAATTCCAAATGTGTCCGCTACTCTGCATCAAGCTAGAGATGAAATGCAAAAAACTGTGGACCAAACCCATGAGCTCAATGAGAAGATGAAACCAAGCAACTGGCAATGAACGAGGTGGATTTAAAATATTTTCAGTTGGCTCAGATTAAAAGTTAGTGGATGGGATCATAGTCTAACCCAGTATGTATTAATGTTTATCATAATGATTGTTATTGTCCGTATTTGATTGTCACGTGTGAAATCTATGATAACTAGAGCTGTAACCATGCGTGTTAAGAGGATTCACATCTATGATCCTGAATACATCCCTTTAATACCATCCCCTATTATAAATTGCGACGAGCGAGGGAAGGCAAGCAGTCGACTCAATATGAGTGATAAGGCAAGCTTCAACTTTATTGCAAAACCTTACACATATTTATACACTAAGTTCTACCTTATGCATACTTGTCTTACAATCATTGGCTTAGCCCTAAAGATTGCATTATCATACTCCTCCTACTTGCGGTTACTGCTACGTGGTCCGGGTTCCATCCTGTTTTTCTTATACAGTGCTGCTTCTTAGCTGTTTACCACAGCTCCTTCTCCTCAAGGCCGAGCCCTGCAGATGTCCAGCTGTTTACCAGCTTCCCAATGCCACAGCTCCCTCTTCTCAAGGCCGAGCTGTGCAGATATCTAGCTGTTTACCAGCTTCTCAATGCTGCAGCTCCTTCTCCTTAAGGTCGAGCCGTGCAGAGTGATCCCAACAATAAATTACCAACCAACAAGAGAGGATGAAAACACAGGAAGGAGAGATGAATGCCTCGACCCACCTAAATACAAATTACACAATGTTCCTCTTAGTGAGTTGTGACTAAGGTCACAGGGTGGATAATGTGGGAAACCACTGTGGGTCTGTAGGGAGTAGCAGGGTTTGACTGGAGCAACACGCTCCTCTTCAAAAGCAACCCTGATGGGTTGCAGTCAGACAGTCTCATAACTGACTATTGTTGAGTGATGTCTGAGATGAGGCGAAAGCCTTGCAGCCTGATGTTCTACGGCAAGGCCACAAAGACCTCCATCAAACGTGAGTAAGCTGACCATTATTAATAACTGAAATTCTTATTAACTTTTCATTCCTATTGATCGATGCTATTTGAGTTATATAGTATCTATCGGTCTACAACAAATAAATGAATAAAAAATTAATGAACTGATTAAGTTTTTATTAATCAAATTAGTCTAAATCAATCATTAATAATTACTTATTAATAACAGTCGTTACCTATTAAGATCGATTATTTTATTTATTAGTATTTTGTGGTACTGCATTAACACTACTGTCCTCCAGTTACTTATCATGTATTTTTTTTTCTTTATCATCACTCTGATTTACTGTTGTAATTATCTACTATCAATTCATCATTATTAATTATCATTAATTACACGTGCTACACGACGGCTCTGTTCCTCACCTAGAACTTGTTATCAGTAAAGTAGTTCCTTATTAACGTGATCTTAATCCACTGGATGTTAATTCCAGTAAATATTAATCTGTATTGCTCTATCGCTAATCATTACTTCGTATATTAATTACCGGTTAATGAATTATTTATTACATTCATTAACCATAGGTCGGTGTATGTTAATCCATCAAGAATTAGCAGAGAGTGCCAGATCAGCATTTGTCCTAAACCTGCTCTCCCCACTCCCTCCTCCCAAACCGCCCGCCTGCCCTCACCCCGGAGAGTTCTGTGTAAAGACACCCACACGCACCCTGCACACCCCCCGTTTCTTTTTGATTGTCATTTTTTTAGCTATTTATTTATCTAGCCTCCCTCCCCCTTACCTTTTCTTACTCTTCTCTCTCACCACCGGGGACCGGGGACCGGGGACCAGGCAGAGGCGGCGGTGCCCAGCCCCAGCCGCCCGCCCTCCCCACCCCACCGCAGCGAGCCCCATTGCTACAAGGCCGCCAGAAGTTAATCTGCTTATGTGTAAACGTGGTGGCAGCTGAGGTATGTTTAAGAATACTGGTAAGTGTTGCTAGAAACCTACAAATATTTTCCGGGTGTTAACCGCGGGGTGCCAGCTTTGTGGGCCTACCACCCAGCACCCAGCTCTGCGCAGGTCTGGAATAAACCGGTATCTCGTCTCGGTGTGTGAGACTGGCCTATCGCACGCCAGGAAACGAAACCGCCTTTTCGGACACCACCATCAGCAAAGCAGCGACCCCGCTTTGCCTGAGGCTGCTGGGCCTGTCCTCTGGGCGCTGCTCACCACTGGAACGCATCCCGCTGGCGACGGACACGCCGACGGCCGCTAGCGAGAGGCGCGGCCCACCTCTCCGGCAGCCGGAGCCCGGCCTCGGGGACGCAGGTCTCTGCCCAGGCCGAGGCACGGGGCTGCTGCTTTCCCAGGGACGGCTTCAACCGGGAGCCGAGCCGAGCACATCGCCCGCAGGCGGACACCGAGGCGGGCCACAGCGCAGGCTGTAGCAGAGAAGGCGGCGTTGTCCACAGCGTTACCAGACTTTTTCGTTTCTTACTGCGTGCACACCCGCCACACACGCTCCCAAACCGGCCCCGGCACGAACCCCTCGCCCGCGGCCACACGCACACACGGAGACACCCCCCCTCCCCCTTCCGCCAGCAGTTTTGCCGGCCCGGGGAAGGAAGGAAGGCGGGAGACTTTAGGACCCCGCGGCGTCCCTGCCGCACCCGTGCCCCCCTCCCGCCTTTCGTCCTCAGTCCGTCGGTCGGCCAGTCCGTCGGTCAGTCACCCTGCTGAAGGTATGCGAGGCACAAAGCGGGGGTATTGTTTAGGCTCTGTCAGGAGTCAACGAGGCGCAAGCCTGAGGGAAGGAACAAGGCAACCGCAAAGGGAACGCAACTGCCGACCTTTGAGTGAACTATCCTAAGTAACATCTAATTAACATCGACTCGGCATAGCACAAGCCTGCCCTCCGGTAGGGGAAGACCCCTACCCACAGAAGCCCCTTCCTCACGGGGCACGCGCAGTAAAAAAGGAGGACGCTGTCGCCGTGGAGACGAGGCTTGCGGGAACCAACAGGCGCAAGGGCGCCTGCGCCAGCTCTCAAGAAAATAACGGTGACTTGTTGCTCGGAGCGTAGAAATATTTTCCCTGCGTTAACCGAGGCGCGCCAGCTTTGTGGGCCTACCACCGGCACCCAGCTCGGCGCAGGGGCGGAAGAAAAGCCGCCGTCTCGACTCCGTGTGTTTCCCGGCGCTCTGCGCACCGGGTGACGGAACCCGCGTTTGGCACAACAGCCCCGCTGCGCGCGGGCCGCCGCCGCCGCGCGGTGAAAACCAACGAACGCGAACGGCGGGGGAGGTGAAAAACGAAAAGAGAAAAAAACCCCGAACCCAACCGACCCAAACAGAAACCTCCGAAAAGCGCCGCCATCCCCCCTCCCCCAGCCAGCCTCTGCGCCAGGCTCCCTCCCCCGCCGCCGGGGGGGCCGGTTGCCGGGCAGCGGGGCACGCGCGGCTGCAGCCCCCCTTGCCCCCCGCTGCTCCGGGGCGCCGGAGAGTCTGCGGCCGGGGGGGGCCGCACCCACCGGCCTGCGGGTCCGGAGCTGCAGCGCAGGGAGGGGGAGCGCACGCGCGCGGGGGGGGGTGGCTGAGTGAGTCTGAGCGCGCGTGTGTCGCGGGGGGGGGCGGTGTCTGCAGGATCGCGGGCGCAGACCTTAATATATTTATTTTTAACAACGGCTTGTTTAGCCTGGGGAAGTGGAGGGTCAGGGCACTGCAGTAGCTGCAGCCTGCAGCTGCTTGAAGAATGGTTTTGTGATAAATGATTTAGTCCCAAACAGGATTCCAATTTAAGTTTGCAATTTATTAAACAAATAGAGGCAAGCAAACAGCGCTGGGTGCGCCGGGAGTCTCCGCTCCACCAAGATGCACACCTTCACTTCTTACAATTCCTTCCTTTATACTTCTCTAGGCTTCGTTTCTTGCCTTTCTCCGCCTTTTTCTTGGAAGATGACTCTTTCTTTAAGTACGTCACCACTTCCCCGGTCTGCGCATGCTTCATCTTTTTCTAGGTGGTCGTCCGGTGGTCGTTTGGAGGAAGATGCTCCTCTTCGTCAGTGCACTCTACATGACCTCTCTGTTTGTGCAGGCGCTCCGTTATTCTACTTATATTATGCTACTTTATTTGGCTATACATTTTCTTGACATTTCTGCGGTTATTTACAACACTGGTTTGCACTAGTATATCAGGAACTAACTTACATATCAGGAGGCTACATAAGCTACACATATCAAGGGAGTTACCCAAACTATACTTATCAGGAAGTTACATAAAGACTACCACTCCCCTGTTTATGGTCATGCCCTACATATATTCCTTTATTTCAATATAAATGACATTTGCTTCAAGCTTATATTCACTAGATTTTCTTTACACGAATCGCTCATTCCTCACAATCCCCCGTTTTCTTTTTCACCACTGTGATTTGTGTAAAATTTATTTAAAGTTTGTTTGATGGGTATTAACTCGGGTTCCTCTATATGTTTTACCAACATTAAAACATGTTTTCTCTCACTCTGTGTTGGTTCTATTGGAGTGGCTGTAAATTTCATTCCATTAATCGCAGAAGCTACAGCTTGTGAAAGACAAGGAATTAGACATGGTATTATTAACATACCTCCAAACAATCCTAACAAAACGATAATGATTTTTGTTACCCAGTTTCCTGAGAATAAATTTTCCCACGTTGTCCATAGTCCTTGGACATTTATTCCATTCCACGTTTGGACTGGCACATGGGCTACTTTTTTCATTTCTCTTACTAATTCATTGATGGCTTTTCCTTCATCATTTATCTCTAAACAACAATTTGTGAGATTAAATTTTCCACAGACTCCTCCTTCCTGTGCTAGTAAATAGTCTAGTGCGAGTCTATTTTGATATAGGGCTGTACGCATTTTAGTATTTTGTTTAGCCACCAATCCTAGAGCATTACCCGTTTTATTTACAATTATTTCTACTACAGCTTGCAACCTGATTATTCTATTCAACATATAAATGGGGGTCCTATATCCCCAGGACCCATCTTCTGCCCATGTCGCTGGGTCATAATATGCTATTATTCTTTCAGGTGGCCACTCATTATCTTTCCATTTTCCTATTTGTAGCTCTCTTTTTCCCCTTCGGTTGTGAGTTTCTAATGCGTCTGTATATACCAGTACCCCTAGGCGTTCTCCTCGGTTTATAGGTAATAAGAGAAAGCTTGGCCGTATAGTTCCTAACACGCACGCTCCGGTCCAATTTTTTGGTAATCGGGTATATGCAAATTTTCCACAGATCCAATATTGCCCTTCTGGACTTGACCACCCTTTATCAATAGTGGTTCCGTTGGTCCAATTCGCATGATTTTTACTTATTTCTTGGGCAGTGCCCCATTTATCCTACTTTTGGTAAGTACTATTCCAGTTATATCCCCCTTCACATACTAAATATCCGACTGGTTTACTCCCAGCGTCATTTTGCCAACAGCTTCTTCTTATTATGCTGGTTTGTAATATCCATTGTTGTTTCCTGACCTGAGTTGATATGTTCTAAACATTAGGGTCTGGTATGTTGCTCTCTTGGGCCTCCCAGGGCCAATTCTCTCCTGATTAGTTCCACCACATACATAACAATTAGTTACATTTAGTGACTTAGCAATGTTCTCAGCAAGATTTACAAATAGATTTTTAGCCACTGTGGGAATTTCATATTTCGTTCCTGTTTCCATTTCATGACAAAATGACTTAAATAACAGTCTATGCTGCACCGATTCTCTTTTCTTTCATTTCAATATTAATAACTACACCTGGGTCTTCTCCAGGTCCATATATCTTAAGTCCAATTTTGGTTATTTTTTTCTGTTTCCAAATTTCTAAATTTATAAGGGTTAAATTTACTAAATTACAGGTACAGGTTGTACAATTATGGTCTGTTTGTACCCTTGTGATTGAAGCTTGTAAATCCCCACATTGGCTGTCATATCCCCAGCTTGCAGTATCCTAACATACACAAGACCATCCCCTTCTTCCACATAGGTGTGCTGACTGATATCTCACCGTTTGACTAGGTACATAATCAGGATTTATCTGACATTGACGTCCACCTCCACCTGGGCAAATATATTTTGGTTGATTACTATAGCATCATCTCCACTCTACACTCCCACAATTAATATCCAGATCATCATCTATAATATCGCATGCATCAAAAATTACCGATACTGATGTGCTCAAATTGGCCATATCCTTACTTATTCCAATTAATCTTCCTACTTCCGAATTTGTTTTCATTTCTACCCACTATTGATAAAGAAGTTCCTTTGGATCGTAACAAACAGTATCATTTTCCACCGAGCATTTCTTATATTGTGTTCCATTGTATATACAACTCCCGTTCTGTTTCCCTTTGCACTCGTAATAGGTGTGGTACATTAATGTTTTATTACTTACTCGTCCGTGCTGGGCGGTTCTTATGCACTCGGTGCAATTTTGATTACCTGTCACCAGGTTGGTGAGTCCGAGTAAAATCAGGAGAGGTCCGGTAAGGGATCTCATGGTCGGAGGCATCAGCTACAAGGGGTGCTCGTCCTTGACTGGCCTTACTTGGTCGCGACTGAGAATCCCCACCCGGTCTTGCCCTCTCCCCCTTCTCAAGCGGACTTCTTTATTTCGATGACAGTAATAAATCTTACCCACCAGAAATCTCCTATAGGAGTAGTCTGTCCACACTGAATGCAGAGGAAACTTCAGCTTTGAATTTGAAAACGTCCCTGTTAGCCTCTGTGGGAAATGATATATTTGTTACACAGGTTACACCTAACCCTCAATAATCATACAACATGGTTTACAGAGTGGACATAAACTTAGTCCTGCCCGATAATTGCTTAATGCTATAGTCTTTAATTCGTGATCATTTCTCATACGTTCATTCCCTTTTTAATGTTATTTTTGTGGTTCCAGGTTGTAAAATAACTTTCCAGTCTTTCATGGGTCCTTTTACTCGAGTCGCGTGCGTCCACCCCTTTTCCGCGGTCCAGATGGCAGTATCTGTAGTTAACAATACAACAAAGGGTCCTTCCCATGAAGGAACTAAAGTTTCTTTCTTCCAAGTTTTGATCAGTACCTTATCCCCTGGTTTGAATTGATGGATTGCAAACCCCAAAGGTAGGGTTTGTGCCATTATTCCTATATCTCTTAGTTCTTTCAACCTTTCTCCTAAAATGATAACATATTTCCGAATATTATAATCTTCCACTACATTGTTTCCCTCGGAGATAGGGCATGCCGTATAAAACCTAATATGGCGATAATCCAGTCTCACTGTGCGGTTTGATCCTTATGTTAAGAAGGGCTAGCGGTAAACATTTAGTCCATGGCATCTGTGTTTCAACCATTAGCTTCGCTAGCTCTTGCTTTATTGTTTGGTTTATTCTTTCTATTACTCCCAAACTTTGAGGATGCCATGGGGTATGATATTCCCATTTAATACCTAATGATTGGCACAAGGATTTTATAATTTTAGAAGTAAAGCGAGTGCCTTGATCAGAATCAATATATTGTATTATCCCATACCTGGGGATTAGGTGTTCTAGTAAAATTTTATCACCGTCTGAGCTGTCGCTCTTGCTACAGGATAGGCTTCGACCCATCGTGTTAAATGGTCTACTATAACTAACAAATATTTCAATCTTCCTATTCTTGGTAATTTGGTAAAGTCGACTTGAATCCTTTCAAACGGTCTATAAGCTAGTTTTCTTCCTCCCATGGCCACTTGTTGAAACACGGCCTTATTTGCCCTTTGACAAGTTAAACACCCTTGTGTAATTTGCCTTGCTATTTCAAAAAATTCCAATACAGCCAAACTGTTTAAGGAAATGATCACTTAACACTTTTGTACCCCAATGTGTTTGCGCGTGTAAGCGTTCTAATACCTGCCTAGCGTAAGCTTTTGGCAACATCTCTCGCTCATCAGGTAATGTCCATTTCCCTTGTTCCACTCTAGCTCCTATTTTCTCTAATTTTGCTTGTTCCTCCAGCGTAAACTTTTTCTCCTTTTCCTCTTATCCTCTTCCACTAGTGTCCTCCTTTGTTTGTGTATGATTAATTTTAACAGTTTCAATCCTCAAGGCTGCTTCCTGAGCCTCCTTATCTGCTAAATTATTTCCTCTAATTCGATAATCTAATCCCTTTTGGTGTCCCCTCACATGCACCACGGCTATTTCCTTTGGTTCTCTTAACACTTTTAAAATTTTACTATCAACTCCTGATGTATTAAGTTCTTTCCTTGAGTGTTAATCAAGCCTCTTTCCTCCCAAATTTTTCCAAAAGTATGGACTACTCCATATGCATATTTGGAATCTGTGAATATGGTCCCTCTTCTTTCTTTTAATAATTCCAGGGCCCTACATAAGGCATAAAGCTCACAAGCCTGAGCTGACCATGATGGACTCAGAGGTCCTGATTCCACAAGTTCTAAGTCCTTGTCAATTTTTGCATATCCTGATTTTCTCTTCCCTTCTATTACTTGGGAGGATCCATCTACAAACAATTTTTCTCCTCCCTCCAATTCAATATCTCTAAGATTGAGCCTTACTTTTGTCTGGGATTCTATAACTTCTAAACAATTGTGTTATAGCACTACTGCTTCTGAGGGTTCCCCAAACCGGAACTGAGCGGGGCTCTGGGCAGAGGTGACTCCTAATTCCAAATTAGGTGAATCTATCAAGATGGTTTCATATTTCAAAAGTCTACTATCTGTCAACCATTTCTCTGTCCTCTGTTGGAGGACATTCCTAACATTATGTGGCGTATATACCTTTAGAGGTACACTAAAGGTAATTTTCCTAGCTTCCTCTATCAATAATGCCATAGCAACTAGGGCTTGGAGACATGCTGGCCACCCCCTGCTCACCGAATCTAACAATTTGGATAAATATCCCACCAGTGTGTGTGGGTTTTTTGGGGTTTTTGTTTGTTTGTTTTTGTTTTGTTTTGTTTGGGTTTTTTTTTTTGTTTTTTTTTTTTCCATTCCCTTTTTAGTCTGTGGAGGTCTTAGGATTAAAATACCAGAAACCCGGTCAGGATCTGATTTCTTTTTTTTTCCTTTGCTTAACCAATGTCCCAAATATTTTACTTCTTGCTCTATAAATTGTAATTTCGAGCAGGACACTTTTAATCCCTTTTTCTCTAAAAAATTTAACAATCTAATGGTGGCTTTTCGGGTCTCCTCTTCAGTTTCTCCTGCTACCAGTAAATCATTCACATATTGTAATAATTTTTCCCTCCTCGTGTACTGTAAAACCTTGTAAGATTTTCTTTAAGGTCTGTCCAAACAAATTTGGTGACTCCGTAAACCCTTGTGGTAGCACAGTCCACCTTAATTGTTGTTCTTCGTCCTGTTTCGGGGTCTTCCCATTCAAAGGTAAAATAATCTCTGAACCCCTTATCCAAAAGACAGGCCCAAAAGGCATCTTTCAAATCTATTACACTATACCAAATATGTTTAGGAGACAGGTGACTCAATAAAGTATAAGGATTTGCCACGACAGGGAATTTGGTGATTGTTCGCCGATTCACGGCTCTCAAATCCTGTACCATCCTATATGTACCATCTGATTTCTTTACAGGGAGTATCGGGGTATTGTGGGGTGACATACATGGTTCCAAAGTCCCATTTTTTAGTAATTTATCCACAATAGGTTTTAGACCTCTCCGGCCTTCTATAGATATAGGATATTGTTTAATTCTAATTGGCTTATGAGGGTCTGTTATTTGTACCTTGATGGGTTCCATATCTAATCTCCCAACATCTCCTTCCTTATACCATACTTGGGGGTCAATTTTTTCCTCATCAAGTTGGGTTAAGGTACATAAGTTAATATATAACCGATCTCCTTGGTTCTGAATAGTTAGGTTTAGTTTTAAAATCAAGTCCCTCCCTAATAGGTTATATTCTGCTTCTGGTAATAAAAGTAAATCATTTAAACAAATTTTTGTCTCTGTCTCAATCTCTACTTCTTCTAAGATGGGGACTTTGAAGGGTTCTCCTTTTGCACCTGTTACTGACATCTGGGCTTTTCCTTTTCCTACCCCTTTTGGGAGTTTCTGAATCGTTGACCTTTCAGCTCCAGTATCTACTAAAAATAAAAATCCTTCTTTTTGGGGACCTACTAATAGTTTTATCAAGGGCTCTGTTGATGTTGAGGTCCCCAGAAGATACAGCCCCTAACACCCCTAATCCTCTTTGAACATTTTCTCATCCCATTCCCGTTTACGGCAGTTTTTCTGAACACGTCCCTTTTTGTTACAATAGTAACAGATGGGAGTTGTGGGTCTGTCTTGATGAGATTGTCCCTGGGGTGGCTGTTCTGGTCTCTTATCTTTTTTTCTCTCCCAGCTGAGTCTTACTCCTCTGACTTTCCCTCACTGCTGCTACAAAAATTCTTGCCTCTGCTTCTTGTTTTTCTTCGTCCCTCCTGACATAAACCTTTTGAGCTTCTCTTAGTAATTCTTCCAACCCTCTCTCTTGCCAATCCTCTATATCCACCCAGAGGTACTTCCCGTAAAGGATACAAAGACGCTCTGGGTGCTCAGTTTGGGATCCTCCCCTTAGAGTTGAATTCGACCCTGGGGCCGTAGGGGAAGTCATCAAATTTGGTGACGGTATTTGACGGGTAGCTGGATTATACGGGGGAGGTAAGTGATCTAGGGGGTCCCAATCCTTCTTTTCCTTTTCCATGTGTTGCTCCCCTACGGTCTTATTTTTCCCTACTCCTGTTTTAAGATGAAAAATGCCCACACAGGCCTTTATCCATAAACTAGCATACTCGCTCTCCTCTTGGCAAAACGGTTCCTTAGAATTTACATACAGGTTTAGCGCCTGACAAACCCAATCCTCAAATGACCCAAATACAGGCCAAAAAAAACGTGGGGTCTCAAGGGGTTCTTTGGCCATTTTACCATACAATATTTAACTAATTTCTCTTTTGTCTTCCCTTTTCCAGGGCCCTTATTATTCCAATGTTTTAACATTATTCCTAATGGAATCTCCGGAGGTATTTTTAGTAATTCGCTCCCTTTCTTCTGGTCCTGGATTCTCGATTTCGTCTGACCCATCTAGGAATTTTTACTGTGGCAATTCCTACAGCCCTTGGTTACCAAGCAGAGTGTCTTGCAGGGGGTTTCAAACTTCTCACTCACTTATGGATCCTATAAAAATCGCTTCGGTCCTTCACCGGCCAAGTCCCTCGCGGGAGATTGGAACCGCGGTTAGAAGACCTCCACAATCGCTTCGGAACTAGCTTCCGTCTCAGTCACACTCTTACACACACAGGCAACCGAATCCCACCCAACCGAACGGTATACACCTTAAATACTTACAACCCCGTCATCTTCGTTCGGATCTTCGCGCGCAGAATTACGGGCAAAATAAACTGCTGCAGCCGGCAAGGGAGCTCATAAAAAATCAAATTCTTTGCTTGCCCCTATTTGGGTTCAGGATGGTGTTAGTCCCGACCCGATCAGGAGCCACCAAATGGTGGGGCGCCCCTCCTAGATCAAGTCAGTATTCAGGAACCAAGACCATCCCGGACGAGTCCCCAGTTGTGATAAATGATTTAGTCCCAAACAGGATTCCAATTTAAGTTTGCAATTTATTAAACAAATAGAGGCAAGCAAACAGCGCTGGGTGCGTCGGGAGTCTCCGCTCCACCAAGACGCACACCTTCACTTCTTACAATTCCTTCCTTTATACTTCTCTAGGCTTCGTTTCTTGCCTTTCTCCGCCTTTTTCTTGGAAGATGACTCTTTCTTTAAGTACGTCACCACTTCCCCGGTCTGCGCATGCTTCATCTTTTTCTAGGTGGTCGTCCGGTGGTCGTTGGGAGGAAGATGCTCCTCTTCGTCAGTGCACTCTACATGACCTCTCTGTTTGTGCAGGCGCTCCGTTATTCTACTTATATTATGCTACCTTATTTGGCTATACATTTTCTTGACATTTCTGCGGTTATTTACAACACTGGTTTGCACTAGTATATCAGGAACTAACTTACATATCAGGAGGCTACATAAGTTACACATATCAAGGGAGTTACCCAAACTATACTTATCAGGAAGTTACATAAGGACGACCACTCCCCTGCTTATGGTCATGCCCTACATATATTCCTTTATTTCAATATCAATGACATTTGCTTCAAGCTTATATTCACTAGATTTTCTTTACACAAATCGCTCATTCCTCACAGTTTCAGGGACAATGGAGCTTTTCTTAGTAGCGGGAAGAGCAAGAAACCTCCACAAATTACAGCTGGGAAGGTTCTGTCTGGATGTGAGAAAAAATAATCCTCACTGAGAGGGTAGTCTTGTGCTGCAAGAGATCACCCAGAGGGAGTCTGGATTATCCCATGGCTTTGTGTTTCAAGGAGCAGCTGGTGAGGGTGGAGAGCCATCAGTGAAGGCATAGAAATGCCAGGGTGAGAGCTAGGTGGGAAAGCAAGATGGCTGTCAGCAAGCTGAAGGGAAAGAGGTGAGGCATGGGACAGTGTAGGGCAGCCTGCATAGAGATGGCCAAGGGTTCTAGCAAGACCGAGAGGTCCAAAAGGACTGAGGTCTTTGTCGTCTTGACTATAGCAGCTGTCTCTACCACCAGGGCCAGTGAGACAAAACTTTATTCTTCTCTTCTCAGAAACTGCCTTCCCAGGACCTGGGCTCAGGGTTTGGCCTTGCCTGCTTCATAAAACGAACCAAGGGTTTTCTCAGCATTACAGCCACCTGTGCAGTGCCCTTGCCTACCTGCAGTCACCGTCTCCAAGTATCTGCTCTAATGAGTCAATGAGGAGCCTTTGGCAGTAATGGGTCTCATTAAGTCCCATTAATGCTTCAAGGTATTTTGGGGTTTGCTTCTGGCTTTGACTTCTTGAGAGGTTTGTTCAGTCTTCTCCCAGTATCTGAGGTTCACGGACTGAGCCCCAAATACACCATGGGGCTCCTTAAAACACAGAAAGCCCTAACAAGTCATGCCTCTTCCTGTAACGTTCTCCACGTCTGCAAGACTCGTATAGCTAATCTGAGTTGTTTCATAGCGTGGTTAAGAAGGAAGATTTCAAAGTGCACCTAATAAAGTTATTTTTAATTTTAAAGGCGGTATTTTGTTAATTTCAGTTTAAAGAAGTGATAGAAGCATTATCCAACTGATATGGATCCTGAGTGTCAGGAGCGTCTCCTGAGGAGGTCTGGACAGGTAGGAAAAGCAGTCCCTTGAGATCTGACACTGGGTGGACAACCTTGCTCCTCACCTCCCCAGACTCCCCACCTGTCGTTGGCCACCTGGGATTTACATCACTTTCCCTTCATCAGACTTCTCTGAACTCTGGGAGCTGAATGTTAGAGCTCCATTGCACCATCTCCCACCCACTTTCCTTAGAGGACTGGCTGCACACAGGCACAGAAGGATGTTTCCCATTTGCAAGCAAAGCAAAGTAAAGCACGATCAAGTGTCTTAAGCAATAAAACACTCCTCAACCATATACTAAGTACAAGCTGCCTCTAATGAGGTCGCCTTTCTACAAGGGATGATCTTACGAGAAATGTTTTAGATAGATAGATAGATAAAGGTAGATACAATTAAAAGAGTTGGCTAAAGATACCGTTATACTACTGAAAGACAGGCAGGCTTTTAGTCCCTGAAGCTCAAAGCAGCAGTGTGGGTGGGAAGTATCTGAATGAACAAAGAGTAAGGGAAGGAGAACAATGGAAAGGGCCTTTGTCTAGACAGTCTGCTGAAAACATTACTTCAGAAATGGTCATTGTATCAGCACAGGTGAAAATATATGAAAGATTAGAATTATTAACTACAAAAGACATTAACCACTTGATCCAGTGTGGCCTGGCAGCAAAGGCAGCCAGCAGTGTCCTGAAGTGTATAAAGAGGAGCCTCGCCAAAAGAGTGAGGGAAGTGGTTGTCTCCCCATGCTCATTGCTTGTTAGACCACCTGTAACCAATTATATCCAGTTTTAGGGCCCCAGTTCAGGTGTACTGATCTGGCTGGGATGGGGTTACCTTCCTTCATAGCAGCCTGTGTGGTGCTATGTTTTGCATTTGTGCCTTAAACAGTGTTGATAACACACCAGTGTTCTGGCTATTGCTGAGCAGTGTTTGCACAGTGTCAAGGCCGCCTCTGCTCCCTCCCAGTGAGTGGGCTGCAGATGGGCAAGAACAGCTGACCCCAACTGACCAAAGGGATACTCTCTAACGTACGACGTTGTGCTGAGCAATAAAAGCTGGGACAGAGGAAGAAGGAACTAGAATATTTTTGTTACAGGAATCACTTCCTAGTTCACATGCAATCCATTGCATAGCATTAGTAAAAGGCCTTAGACCTTCATAAGCGGTGAACTTCCACCTAGCTACTGATGAAGTTCTACTGAACTCTTACTTAGTCGCGTGAGGGAAGGCCCTGAAACTGGTGTAAATTAGAAAGATAAGATAGCCACATCCATCAGCAGAGGTTGCCTCATCGAGAAAAGAAAAAGAACGGCCCGCTTGGAGACAGTGAAAGGATCCAATGAGGAAAAAGGAGACCCCAGACCCAAATACTCCAACTGGACTAAACCGTCTCACAAGGGGAGGGGAGCTTAGACTGTAAGGGTATAATTGTCCAGAGAGTCTCTGGTTCGGGGTCCGTCTCCAGAGGCACTCAGCTCAAGCTGTTCTTCACCACTGTACTGCTTAATAAATTCAACTGGTATACGTCATGTCAGAGATTCTGCTTCAGGAAACCTAGGGTTGAGCCTGAGGGAAGAGAAAGCACCCAAGAGAGACTCTGTGTGTGTGTGTGTGTGTGTGTGTGTGTAGAGTCGAAAGGCGCACACGTCGGCTCACTGGAGTCTCCTGCTGCAAAGGGACTCCAGACCCAGCAGTTAAAGTCTCGGGTGGTGTGTGTGCAACTCCTTGATTGGTGTGTGAATGCTCAGGCAGCGGCTTCTCCATTAACGTTTTTTCATTCAAAGAGTCTTCTGTGTGGAGACTGGCTGGGCATCATTTTTGCTTGTGGGAGGTGGTGAGTGGTTGCCTTTGCGTTGCTTGTTATTATTATTGCTTGTTGATTTTTAAAAAATCTCTTTCTTTCACCTGCTAAGCTGTCTTTATCTTGACCCACAACTTTCCGTGCTTTATTTCTTCCTGTTCTCTCTCCTGTCCCAGTGGGGAAGGGGGGGAAAGAGTGAGCGGCTGCGTGGCTGCCGGGCTATTGGCCAGAGTCAATCCACCACATCAAGGAAGACGTTGACAACTGGGAGTGACTTCAGTGGGAGGCTGCCAAGATGCGCAGGGGCTGCAGCACTTGCCTTGGGAGCAGAAACTGAGGGAAAGGGCTGCCTTCGGCCTGGGAAAGGGAAGGTCTGGGGAACCTCATAGCAGCCAGCCAGTCCCTGCAGGGAGGTTTTCAGGAAGATGGAGCCAGTCTTGTCACCGTGGTGCTTGGCAGGACGATAATAGACGATAGTCAAATGTTGAAATAAGGAATGTTGAGGCTGGAGATAGGGACAATCTTTCTCTCCATAAGGGCATCCAAACATTGAAGCAGGTTTCCCAGAGATGTTTTCCTGTCTTTGTCCTTGGACATTTTCCAGCCCCCATGTGGCAAAGCCTTGAGCAAAGTGGTCTGACTCCGTAGCCGATTCTGCTGTGAGCATGAGGTTGGACTGGAGACCTACTGAGGTCCCATTCAGGAGAGTGGAAAACTAAATGATGCTGTGGTTCCTTCCTCTCTAGGTGTGCCCTTGATGACAGTAGGGAAAGCTGTCAGGTTCCCCGTGACCATGGAAGTAAGTCAGATGCTGGCATAGTCAGATCAGCTGAAGTTGTCTTCTCCTCCTCCAGGCAGTGTTGCTCAGATGCAGGACTGCTTCACAGGTATCCCCAAACAGCCCTGGTTATTTCCTTTGCTTCACCGTTCATTCCCTTTTCATTCTTTTCCCACCTCTCAAGTCCTGCTCTTTAACCATCCTTATCCCCACCCATGCAAAAAGCCAAGGACTTTTCACTGTTTATCCAGTGGCCCTGCATTTGCTCACTTTGAACCCTCCTTTGGTGTCTCTGAGGTGGTTACTGTGGTGCTTTCTACCTCGCATTGCAACTCAACTTAACGCCAGTACTCTTTTCTTCTCTGTAGTGTCCTGCAGCTACTTAAGTTCTGATCTTGTTAGAGGCACCACGACTCAGGATGGCCGTTGGCACGCATACTTTAAAAGCTGGACTGTTGGAGGTTCAGTCCAGAGGGACCTTGGCACACCTGGGATTTGGCCAGCAGAAACCTCAAGGTTTTGAAGGAAAAGCTCAGAAACAACTCCATGCAGCAGCATGGACAGGGACCTGACTGACTAAGGGAACTGTGACAATGCCATATGAGTCAGTGGTTCTCACATTTCGAAAGGAGAGTGGAGTGTCTGGAGGAGGTCTGCCAACTTGAAGTGAAGGGCCTAAAGGATGAGCTGTGGGGAGAGTCTGAGGGAGCTGGGTGTCTGTAGCCTGCTGAAGTGGAGGCACGGGTTTACCTAGCAAGAGCCTGCACCTGCCTGGAGGGATAACGGAGCCAACCTGTTTTCTGCAGTCACCATTGATACGACAGAAGGAACAGCCACAAGCTGCCTCTTGGGAGCTTTAGGCTGAACCTCAGGAAAAATAAAATGGACTAGGAGGAGCGTTGCCATGATCTCCACCTTTGGAGCTCTTCAAGTTTCAGCGCCGCAAAGTCACGGCCAGCCTGGAGGCTGGACTAGAGACCCCCTCGCAGCAGTCTCTTTCCCAACAGGCCTGTGCCTTGCCACATGTCATATGAGAAGAGACTAAGCTGGAGGAGAGGGTCTCTACATCACAGGACAATTCAGGGTGGAAGGAGGGTCAGGAGGTCTCTAGAGTTGCACTGGCTCCAAGCAGGGCCAGCTCTGAGGTCAGACCAGCTTGCTCGCTAAATGCCAGAATCCGGAGAAAGAGTTTACACATGAACCAGGCATCTGTGCCGCCGTTACAGAAATGGAGACAAGGCCTTTGACCAGCTCCCTGAACACAGCTATTGGTACGTCATGCCCCCTGAGAACATCCATCCTCCCGGGAACATCCATCTTCTTGTCCAAAGGAGTGGGATCCTTATGCAACTATCCTGCCATATCTCCAGACCATGGGGTGCTTTACACTGTAAACAGAACTGAAGGAAAGCCTCTGACTTGGGTACGGTCAACTGAATTGCTAAAAGAGGGCAAGATGGAGGGATCTCGGAGCTTCCAGGTTCTTCCTGAAGATAGAAGGCCTCAGATATAGGAACAGAAGATAACAGTTTTGAACTAGCCTAGGCTTTAGATCATTTCACATGTGATGGCTCTGCTCCATCCTTTCAGTCATTGGCACCCAGAAACCTCATCTGCTTTTCCTTCCTCTCCTCCCAAAAGCTGATCAAGTGATGGGAAGAAAGGAAGGAGAAAGGCCCTAGGCCTCTGTGACTCACCTGGGCTCTGGCACTTGGAGGGCCACAGTGTCATCCATTGTACACCCCATAAAGAATCAAGCTGGGAAGTGACTCTTCACGTACAAGTGAACAAGGTCGATGGACAGGCAAGGCTATGTCTGGAGACCAGTACACCTAGAGCATCGATCAAGCTGGGGCTGAAACTCAGGCCTGGTCTTCAATGGTCTCCTGGGCCCATGGACAGAGGTGTGGATGGAGGCCCCAGGTGAGGCTGATTAGGGTCCTGAAGGCCTGTGGATGCTCTCAGGGCCCTGACACTGCCCCCATGGGATCCCACCTGCCAGTGCCCTCAGTAGGCCAAGTTCTCATTCCCGCATGTGCAGGGTCTGTGCTCGGCTACTCTCCTTCCCCGCTTCTGTGCAGATCTGGGAGACCACAGTTTCATGCTGACTACAACCAAGGCTGAAACTGGTCTTCCCACCCCTGACCAACTTTTCCTCTTTTGGGAGTACAAGGTCCAGGTGAGCCTCAGACTGGGTGGCACAGTTAGAAGCTGACCCACACACAAGATCCCGCCTAACCTGTTGCATGTCCCATAGAGAACATCCACACATCTGACCTGCTCTGGTAGCAAGCAGGGCATCCTCCACTTCTCGCCTTCCCTGTTAGTCTCACCTAAAGATGTTGTATCTCCGTCAGTCACAAAAGCTGTGGGAGCTGTCCTTTTCCATCTTGACTCTTGCTCCCCTAACGTCACAGCTTTGCGATGGCATGTTGTCCTCCTGCTGTCTGTGCTCCAGGCTGTGGGCTTTGGTGCACATTAGGCCTGTAGCACCTCAGATGTGGCACCAGGGCCAAGGGCAGATTTGTCACATGGACACCTGATACCAAAAGATTGGCCCTCTTTGTGTGGAAAGGCTTCACAGCCGATGTGTGCTGGAGTGGATGGCAGGAGGCAACATAATGATGAAGGAGGTTCTCACAACGAGAGCAAAAGCTGCAGTCCCCAAGACCAGACAGAAAACGGCCTTGGGCTGTGCAGCCCTGGCAGGAGAGGGGTTTGTTGTCCCAGGTGACACTTGCAGCAATGAGTGGGGCCTGTGACAGAGGTGAAGCCGATCTCCAAGAAGGACAAGCTGCTGCTGAGAAAGTCCCCGGGGGAGGACAGCCTGTCATCCAGCCACACTGTGGACATCATGCTGGGGGCTGACTGGCTAGATAGCAGCTCTGCAGAGAAGTACCTTAGGGTCCTGGAGGGCAAGCAGCTGAGCATGAGCCAGCCATGCAGCCTCGCAGCAAAGGCCAGCAGCCTCCTGGGCTGCATTAGGAAAAGCATTGCCGGCAGATGGAGGGAAGTTAACCTTCTCCTCCACTGAGCACCGGTGGGCCACATCTGGAGTGCTGTGTCCAGTGCTGGGCTCCCCAGTGCAAGAAAGTTGTTGACCTGCTAAAGCAAGGCTATCAAAGGGCCACAAAGCTGATTTAAGGGACCGCAGCATCTTCCATAGGACGGAAGGCTGAGAGGTCTGGGACCGTTAAGCCTGGAGAAAAAATTGCTCAGGAGTGTGGAGTAATAGGGCACGGACTGTGGCAGGGCTTCAGGCCAAAGACCTTTATTGTTAGCGTAGCGTGCTTTTTATACAAATACAGCCCGTTCACGCACCTAAAAGTGCTACCCGGTTGGCTATTGCTTTAAGTCCACGCGACTCTCACAGAGGCAGGATTGGTCGCCTCTGTATGTCCACGCGCTCCTTTGCTTCTTCTTAGTTGTTTACCACAGCTCCTTCTCTTCAAGGTTGAGCCCTGCAGGTGTCCGGCTGTTTACCAGCTTCTCAATGCCACAGCTCCTTCTCCTTAAGGTCGAGCCATGCAGGGTGATCCCAATATCACCCCCTTTTTGTTTATCTATAAACAAAACCTGATGGTTCATTCGCAACCCGAGGACTGTGAGGAAGATGAACCATCTGTACACTCTTCTATCGTCCTGCACCACGAACTCAGCCCAGCAGTCGGTAGGTGCCAGCTTTACGTGGGCGTCCCCACGGAGGCAACGGTGGCCTTGCCGTACACCGGCCCACTGCCCTTTGGGAAATCCCGGTATTTATACATTTGCAGAGGAACGAGTTTCGACACACGTGGCCAGCGAGTGTCAGAACACGCCTTGGTTGCCACCTTTCAACACAGAGAGCCTATGGCATACGCGCCCGCTGGCCAGACGTGCTGCACGTGCCCCAGCCACCCTGTCTGTTGGTTCGTAGGCTTTGTTCATGTGGCATATTACCGTAATCCAGCAGTCACATATCAACCATGCTCAAGCCAATAGCAGAATGTTACAAGGCAAACAAAATTGTGAATTGTGCTTTATATTCCTCCGTTACTGCATGTCTTCCCCATCCTCCCCTAACCTTGATCAACTTTCTTATCTCTTGGGCTGTTTTCTCTCACCCAGCATAGTATCTGTTTCTTACCCAGCCATCCATTTTCTGATATTCTAACTGCAGTTTTCTCACAGGCCAAAATTCCATCTGTTAACCCCTCCGTATGTATACGATAATTGGCGATAATTTCCATTTCTGCCGACAAGCTAACTATTGCTTTTTCTAGCTGAGATAAACGTCTGAGTCCCAAACAGGATTCCAATTGAAGTTTACAATGTATTACATTATATACATTAACCACTCTGCTAGACTTAGGCTTGCGGTCATACAAGGATATGTAGGACAGAAGGTTACACTTCATCACACGAATCAGATGAACATATTTCACATAGCTGTACTACTCCTCGTGATGGGAAAAGCGCCCGTACAAAGCTATGATAACCTTTATTATATCTCACCAAGGGATTTGTAGTTATAGAGTGCTTTGCCCTAAAAGCTTTCCATGTTCCTCTAATGATACCGCTAATTTCAGTCTGATTAATTATCTGTGTTATAAATGATTTAGTCCCAAACAGGATTCCAATTCAAATGTACAATTTATTAAGCGAATAGAGGCAAGCAAACAGCGCTGGGTGCGCCGGGAGTCTCCGCTCCACCAAGACGCACGCGGTACAGCTCCTGTTCCTGGTTTATATCCTGTCCGTTAATACATATTCATGAACAGGCGTGTCTTCTTTGGCGCATGCCCTCTTCTCCTTCTAGGATCTCCTCGTGATGGGAAAAGCGCCCGTACAAAGCTATGATAACCTTTATTATATCTCACCAAGGGATTTGTAGTTATAGAGTGCTTTGCCCTAAAAGCTTTCCATGTTCCTCTAATGATACCGCTAATTTCAGTCTGATTAATTATCTGTGTTATAAATGATTTAGTCCCAAACAGGATTCCAATTCAAATGTACAATTTATTAAGCGAATAGAGGCAAGCAAACAGCGCTGGGTGCGCCGGGAGTCTCCGCTCCACCAAGACGCACGCGGTACAGCTCCTGTGCAGGAGAAATCCATAAAAGTCCAGAAGCTTACACTTCATCACACGAATCAGATGAACATATTTCACAATCCCCCATCTTTTTCTTTATAGTATTGATTCGTGTTTTCGTTTCCAATTGAGTACTGCAGATATCTGCATTCCTTGTATAACCGAGTAGATTAATCTAGTAACAATTCCCCACATATCCCCAATACAACTATCCCGATTTTAGTAAGCCAATCACCACCCATAAAATCTCCCCAAAATCTTCCTAGATTGATTCCATTCCAAGTTTATCTCTCAGGAGGCCATTCGTTATACACCTGGACTCCTAGTCGCTCTCCCTAATTTATGGGTAACAGGAAAAAACTAGGTTTTATTGTTGATTACACGTACGGGCTGTACAATTAGAAAAGGTCCTCAGTTTTCCCATTTTTCTGGGGTAAACCCCAGCTGGACTTGTTCCAATATTGACTACAGTTATTTGCCGTAGTCAGAGTCAAGGAACTCACCCCAAGTAGAACTAGAAGAGGTCCGGTCAGGGCCATAGTGGTCGGCGGTCACAGCCCAAAGGGGTTGCAGCCCTTGGCAGACCCTTTTTAAGCCGCAACACCAGTTCCCCTCCGGTCTTGCCCTCTTCCTTCCTTTAAGGGGGTGCTTTCTTAGTACCCAAATTAATTGAGCACTGCTTGTGAAGGCCAGAGCTTTGCTAGATCAGTGGTTTGTCCAGACCTGAGCACTTGCCCGAGCCTGGCGATCCTCTTTATTTGCAAGGCTTTATGGCTACAGAAAACTGCCAGTTAGCCTGCAGTTCTTACAAATAAACACCACCTTCTACACCAAGGACAAATTCTAGTTCCAGCTCCTTTTTCCTGTTCTTCTTTTGCCAACAACTCCTTCCGATGATACTCGTTTGGAGTACCCATTGTTGTTTCCTATTACCCTTTCCCATTGTTTTCCAAACTTGGGGATTACTTATATTGCTCTCCATAGCTTCCCATGGCCATCGTTCACCTCGATTTGTTCCACCACAAACGTAACAATTAGTTACATTCAATGACTTAGCAATGTTTTCAGCAAGATTTACAAGTAGATTTTTAGCAACTGTGGGAATTTCATGTTTCACTCCTGTTTCTATTACAGGAGTAGCCGCAATAAAATTCCCACAGCAATTTAGTCAGATGTGACCTTCCACTCCTTCCCTGGACCTTTCACTCGTGACACATGTGTCCATCCTTTTTCAGCAGTTCTCACAGCTGTTTCTGTAGTGAATAAAACAAGGAAAGGTCCTTCCCAGAGGGGAGATAGGTTTCCTTCTTTCCATGTTTTTATCAGAATTTTATCTCCTGGTTCTAACTGATGAATTGCAAATCCTAAAGGTGGTGTTTGGGCCACCATCCCAATCTCTCTTCATTCTTTTAATCTTTTTCCAATGGTAATTATATCTTGTTGGATACTATGATCCTCAATTACATTGTTCCCCAGAGGCATTCCTTGAAAATAAGGCATGCCATAGAACATTTCATATGGCGATATTCCAGTCTCACTGTATGTTTTTGTTAAGTGCCAATGGTAAACATTTCGTCCAGGGCATTTGTGTCTCAATCATTAATTTAGCCAATTGTTGTTTTATTGTTTGATTCATTCTTTCTACCTTCCCCGAGCTTTGTGGGTGCCACAGAGTGTGGTATTCCCACTGAATACCTAATGATTGACATAATAGTTTTATTATTTTAGAAGTAAAGTGTGTGCCCTGGTCAGAATCAATGTACTGGATTATCCCATATCTAGGTATCAAATGTTCCAATAAAATTTTTACCACCATCTGTGCCATAGCTCGTGCTACAGGGTACGCTTCTACCCACTGTGTTAAATGATCTACTATTACCAATAAATATTTTATCCTCCCTACCTTAGGCAATTCAGTGAAATGGACTTGTACTTTCTCAAAAGGTCTGTAAGCTGTTTTTCTCCCTCCCGTGGCTGCTTGTCGAAACACTGTCTTATTTACCTTTTGACAAATTAAGCAACCTTGTGTAATTTGCTTTGCTATTTCAAAAATTCCAATACAACCAAATTGTTTAAGAAAATGATCACTTAACGCTTTTGTACCCCAATGTGTTTGTGCATGCAAACGTTCTAATAATCGCCTGGTGTAGGCTTTTGGCAGCATTTCTCGCCCATCGGGCAGTGCCCATTTTCCTTGTTCTATTTAGCTCCTATTTTCTTCAATTTTGTTTGTCCTTCTGGGGTAAACTCCTTCTCTCTTTCCTCTCGTCCTTCTTTGCTGGTGTCCTCCTTTGTTTGTATGACATTAATTTTGGCAACTTTAGTCCTCAAGGCTGCTTCCTGGGCCTCTTTAGCTGCTAAGTTATTTCCTCTAATTTGGTAATCACCAAAAGTCCCTTTTGGTCTCCCCTCACATGTACCACTGCTATCTCCTTTGGTTCTCTTAACGCCTTCAAAATCTTTCCTATTAATTCTTGATGTATTAAATTCCTCCCGTGAGTATTAATCAAACCTCTTTCTTCCCAAATTTTTCCAAAAGTGTGGACCACCCCATATGCGTATTTAGAATCTGTAAATACAGTCCCGCTTCTTCCTTTTAATAATTCCAGGGCCCTACACAGCGCATACAGCTCACAAGCCTGAGCTGACCATGATGGACTAAGAGGTCCTGATTCCACAATTTCTAAGTCCTTATTAATTATTGCATATCCCGATTTTCTCTTCCCTTCTACCACTCGGGAGGAGCCATCTATAAACAGCGCTTCTCCATTTTACAACTCAGCATCTCTTAGATCTGGTCTCACCTTAGTCTGGGTCTCAATTACCTCTAAACAGTTATGTTGTAATTCCTCTGATGGTTCTCCAAACAAAAATTGTGCTGGACTCTGAGCAGAAGTCACCCTCAGTTCTAAGTCAGGGGAGTCTATTAGTATTGCTTCATACTTTAGGGTCCGGCTGTCCGTTAACCATTTTTCCGCTTCTTGTTGTAAAACATTTCTGACATTGTGTGGGGTATACACTGTTAAAGGAGCACTAAAGGTAATCTTCCTAACTTCCTCTATTAATAATGCTGTAGCAACCAAAGCTTGGAGACAAGCAGGCCATGCTCTGCTTACTGGATCAAGTAACTTAGAACAATGCCCCATGGGTTTTTTGGATTCCTGCCCAGTCTTGAGTAAGAACTCCATATGCTGTCTGGCTTGATGTATTCACAAAGAGATAGAAAGGTTTTTCTAGATCTGGGAGGCTCAATACAGGTGCTTGTATTAATGCCCTTTTTACTTCCTCAAATCTCTGATCATCTTCAATAAACCACTTAAGTTGGTTATTAGTTAATTTTTCATATAAGAATTTTACTTTATCACTATAATTTTCAAGCCATGGTCTACAATATCCTACTAATCCCAGTATTTGCCTAATTTCCGTTTTAGTCTGTGGGGGTCTTAAGGATAGAATCCCAGATACCCTATCAGGATCTAACTTCTTCCTTCCCTTACTCAGCCAATGTCCTAAATATTTTACTTCTTGTTCTACAAACTGTAGCTTTGATCGGGACACCTTTAATCCCTTTTCCCCTCGAAAATTTAACAATTTAATGGTGGTTTTTCGGATCCCCTCTTCAGTTTCTCCTGCTACTAATGAATCGTCCACATATTGCAATAATTTTACCTCCTTAGGTATTGTGAAATCTTGTAGAATTGTTTCTAAAGTTTGTCCAAATAGATTTGGTGACTCCGTAAACCCTTGTGGTAACACAGTCCATCTTAATTGTTGTTTTTGTCCTGTTTCGGGGTCCTCCCACTCAAAGGCAAAATAATCTCTGGATGCCTCATCCAGAGGACAGGCCCAAAAAGCATCTTTCAAATCTATTACACTATACCAAGTATGTTTGGGAGATATATGACTCAATAAAGTATAAGGATTTGCCACCACAGGGAATTTAGTGATTGTTCGCTGATTTACAGCTCTTAAGTCCTGCACCATCCTGTATGACCCATCCGGCTTTTTTACGGGAAGAATGGGCGTGTTACGAGGTGACATACATGGTTCTAGGGTTCCTTTTTCCAAAAGTCTGTCAACTACAGGTTTTAATCCTTTTCGACCCTCCATAGGTATAGGGTATTGCTTGATTCTAATTGGGCGGTGCGGATCTATTATTTGAACCCTTATGGGGTCCATTTTTATCTTTCCAGTTTCCCCTTCCTTATACCACACTGAGGGGTTAATAGCTTCTTCATCCTCTTGTGTTAAAGTGTATAATTTAATCTGCAATTTGTCCCCTTGACTCTGAATGCTCAAGTTTAACTTCAAAATCAAATCCCTTCCTAATAAATTGTATTCCGCTTCAGGGAGCAAAAGTAAATCATTAAGACAAATTTTCTTTTCTGTTTCTACTTCTACATCTTTCAATATATTTACTTTAAAAGGCTCTCCTTTTGCTCCTGCTACTGACACGTAACTCTTCCCTTTTTCTATTCCTTTTGGAAGTTTTTGAATGGTTGACTTTTCGGCCCCTGTATCCACTAAAAATAAAACTTCCTCTTTATGGGGACCAATTAATAATTTTATCAAGGGCTCTGTTGATGTTGAAGTCCCCAGAAGATAGAGCCCCCGACACCCCTAATCTTCTTTGAACATCTTCTCATCTTGTTCCCGCTGACGGCAGTTCTTCTGAACATGTCCCCTCTTGTTACAGTAGTAACAGACGGGAATTGTAAATCTTCCTCGATAAGGCTGTCCCCGGGGTGTCTGCTCTATTCTTTTTTCCCTTTTCTCTCCAGGAGTCGTCTTATTTTTCTGACTTTCCCTTACTGCTGCTACAAAAATTTTTGCTTTTGCTTTTTGTTTTTCTTCGTCCCTCCTAACATAGACTTTCTGGGCTTCTCTAAGTAACTCCTCTAATCCTCTTTCTTGCCAATCCTCCAATTTTTCTAATTTCCTTCTTATATCCCCCCAGGATTTAGCTACAAATTGTGTTCTAAGGAGTGCGGTCCCAGCCACTGTATTCGGATCAATTCCAGAATACATTGGTAGGTTTTTCCTCAACCTCTCCAACCATTCTGTTGGAGATTCGTCTTTCCCTTGTTGTTCATTAAATGCTTTAGTAATGTTTTGCCCTCGGGGAACCGCTTCCCTTATTCCCTGTATGATTAACGTTCTCAAATCCCTCATATTTTGTCTTCCTGGGGGTTGTTGATGATCCCAGTGGGGATCCACATTTGGCCACTGCTGATCTCTCGGGGGTCCTGCCTGATTCTCTCTTTCCCAAATTCTCATTCCAGCTTGTCTAATCATTCCCCTTTCCTCAACAATGAATAGGATCCCTAAAATGGACTGTATTTCTTCCCAGGTATAAGTACTGGGGCCTAGGAATTGGTCCAATTTTTCAGCTACTCCGAGGGGATCATCTAATAGGGTCCCCATTTCTTTCTTGAAATTTCTTACGTCTGTGGTATTTAACGGGACTGCCACAAACCCGATGCCTCCCTGATTGCCTCCGAGGGGTACTTCTCGTAAGGGATATAGAGAAGCTCCCTCAGATACAGCAGTCCTACTTCTCGTACATGCAGCCGGAGGTCGATCTAATTCCGGTGCTGTTGGTGGTGGAGACAGGGGCAACGGTGGTACAGAGAGAGGTACTACGGCCACCGGAGGGGGAGCCGCCGCCGGAGATGGATTATTAGAACATGGAGGCGGTAGGTTATCCAGTGGCTCCCATTTATCATCTTTTTCCTTTTCACTTTTCCCCTCTTCTTCTTCCTCAAACTTTTCATCTGTTTTTAATGTAAGTATTGAGGCTGGAAAAGAACGTAAAGTTCTGTCCCATAATCCTGCATAATCACTTTCCTCCTGACTAAAAGGTTCCTTTGAATTAACATATATATTTAAGGCCTGGCAGATCCAGTCTTCAAAAGATCCAAAAACGGGCCAAAAGACATGTGGTCTCAAAGGTTCTTTTGGCCATTCTACCATACAATATTGAACTAATTTTAATTTACTTTTTCCTTTTCTGGGGCCCCTATCATTCCAATTTTCAATCATTATTCCTAGTGGACTCTCCGGAGGTATTTCTAGTAATTCGCTCCCTTTCTTCTGGTCCTGGGGTCTCGATTTCGTCTGACCCATCTAGGAATTTTTACTGTGGCAATTCCTACAGCCCTTGGCTACCAGTAAGAGTGTCTTGCAGGGGGTTTAGGACCTATCACCCACCCACGAATCCTATAAGAATCGCTTCGGTCCTTCACCGGCCAAGTCCCTCGCGGGAGATTGGAACCGCGGTTAGAAGGCCTCCACAATCGCTTCGGAACTAGCTTCCGTCTCAGTCACACTCTTACACACACAGGCAACCGAATCCTACCCAACCGAACGGTATACACCTTAAATACTTACGACTCCGTCGTCTTCGTTCGGATCTTCGCGCGCAGAATTACGGGCAAAATAAACTGCTGCAGCCGGCAAGGGAGCTCATAAAAAATCAAATTCTTTGCTTGCCCCTATTCAGGTTCAGGATGGCGTTAGTCCCGACCCGACCCGATCAGGAGCCACCAAAAGGTGGGGCGCCCCTCCTAGATCAAGTCAGAATTCAGGAACCAAGACCATCCCGGACGAGCCCCCAATTGTTATAAATGATTTCGTCCCAAACAGGATTCCAATTCAAATTTACAATTTATTAAGCGAATAGAGGCAAGCAAACAGCGCTGGGTGCGCCGGGAGTCTCCGCTCCACCAAGACGCACGCGGTACAGCTCCTGTTCCTGGTTTATAACCTGTCCGTTAATACATATTCATGAACAGGCATGTCTTCTTCAGCACATGCCCTCTTTTCCTGCTAGAGTCTTCTCGAATCTTCCTCGGCGTGCCCCCAGGATGACCCCAAACCTTATGCATGCACTTTCTTTACACAATACTATGCGGTCAGTGGTCAAACTGGTTTGAGCTGATATACGAGCCAAGTAGTTTAACCTTCTCCTGTAAAATACCCCTTTTTATGGTGCAGGAGAAATCCATAAAAGTCCAGAAGATTACACTTCATCACACGAATCAGATGAACATATTTCACACCTCTAAGTATGGATCTGCATGTGCAATCTAGTAATGTTTCTTGCATATGGACCACCCCTGATCATAAAAGACGTTTTAAACAATGGGTGAAGAGACCCCATTATACCATGTCATTGGAACCAGACAGGCTATGGAATTGTATAAACAAGATAAATTGTTACAATATGGATGATTATCTATGGATACCGTTTGCCTCAGACCTCCATCACGCCTTAAGAAGTATATGCCTGTGCCACAATTACAGTGCTCCAATCCCTAGCTTACAGACAGCATGTCAGATAGAATCCTCTAAACACATGGCTAGTAAATGTAGGATTCCTTCCCAACATTATAAAAAACGGATGCAAGACTCATGAGCCAGTAGTAAAGAGCACAAGTACCACTCTAATGTATCCTGCACTGCTTGAGACCGTATGGGTATGTTCTAATGAAGAGATATCAGATTACAGTCAACCCTATTGGGATGGGTTAGAATGCACTTTAGGAATTCCACAAGTTTATCTCCCATAATAGCTTTTAATCATACTCAGGAGTCATTCACTGTAGTCATTAATGAAACCAAGAGGGTACAGAACAAAGAGAAATGTATTGCCCTCCGTGTCACGGCCAAGCTATTATACAGCAGGGATGAGAGTAAGCTTAGCAATGGGATTGTTTTGGACTTCTTCGGCTGTGATAATTGAAAATTGATTATATCTAGAAAATCTACCATGGCAAGGAGAGACTCTAGCTAATTGTATGCAGCCAGCCAGCAAGGCTAAGCAACACCCAGCTTGTACCCACGAGCAGCCTCACAGATGACTTTAGAAAATCAATTAGCATTGAATATGGTACTACTAAAGGAGAACAGCGTTTGTGGATGGCTGAATAACACCTATCCTGGCAAAACCTGCTGTCAATTCCAAATGTGTCCGCTACTCTGCATCAAGCTAGAGATGAAATGCAAAAAACTGTGGACCAAACCCATGAGCTCAATGAGAAGATGAAACCAAGCAACTGGCAATGAACGAGGTGGATTTAAAATATTTTCAGTTGGCTCAGATTAAAAGTTAGTGGATGGGATCATAGTCTAACCCAGTATGTATTAATGTTTATCATAATGATTGTTATTGTCCGTATTTGATTGTCACGTGTGAAATCTATGATAACTAGAGCTGTAACCATGCGTGTTAAGAGGATTCACATCTATGATCCTGAATACATCCCTTTAATACCATCCCCTATTATAAATTGCGACGAGCGAGGGAAGGCAAGCAGTCGACTCAATATGAGTGATAAGGCAAGCTTCAACTTTATTGCAAAACCTTACACATATTTATACACTAAGTTCTACCTTATGCATACTTGTCTTACAATCATTGGCTTAGCCCTAAAGATTGCATTATCATACTCCTCCTACTTGCGGTTACTGCTACGTGGTCCGGGTTCCATCCTGTTTTTCTTATACAGTGCTGCTTCTTAGCTGTTTACCACAGCTCCTTCTCCTCAAGGCCGAGCCCTGCAGATGTCCAGCTGTTTACCAGCTTCCCAATGCCACAGCTCCCTCTTCTCAAGGCCGAGCTGTGCAGATATCTAGCTGTTTACCAGCTTCTCAATGCTGCAGCTCCTTCTCCTTAAGGTCGAGCCGTGCAGAGTGATCCCAACAATAAATTACCAACCAACAAGAGAGGATGAAAACACAGGAAGGAGAGATGAATGCCTCGACCCACCTAAATACAAATTACACAATGTTCCTCTTAGTGAGTTGTGACTAAGGTCACAGGGTGGATAATGTGGGAAACCACTGTGGGTCTGTAGGGAGTAGCAGGGTTTGACTGGAGCAACACGCTCCTCTTCAAAAGCAACCCTGATGGGTTGCAGTCAGACAGTCTCATAACTGACTATTGTTGAGTGATGTCTGAGATGAGGCGAAAGCCTTGCAGCCTGATGTTCTACGGCAAGGCCACAAAGACCTCCATCAAACGTGAGTAAGCTGACCATTATTAATAACTGAAATTCTTATTAACTTTTCATTCCTATTGATCGATGCTATTTGAGTTATATAGTATCTATCGGTCTACAACAAATAAATGAATAAAAAATTAATGAACTGATTAAGTTTTTATTAATCAAATTAGTCTAAATCAATCATTAATAATTACTTATTAATAACAGTCGTTACCTATTAAGATCGATTATTTTATTTATTAGTATTTTGTGGTACTGCATTAACACTACTGTCCTCCAGTTACTTATCATGTATTTTTTTTTCTTTATCATCACTCTGATTTACTGTTGTAATTATCTACTATCAATTCATCATTATTAATTATCATTAATTACACGTGCTACACGACGGCTCTGTTCCTCACCTAGAACTTGTTATCAGTAAAGTAGTTCCTTATTAACGTGATCTTAATCCACTGGATGTTAATTCCAGTAAATATTAATCTGTATTGCTCTATCGCTAATCATTACTTCGTATATTAATTACCGGTTAATGAATTATTTATTACATTCATTAACCATAGGTCGGTGTATGTTAATCCATCAAGAATTAGCAGAGAGTGCCAGATCAGCATTTGTCCTAAACCTGCTCTCCCCACTCCCTCCTCCCAAACCGCCCGCCTGCCCTCACCCCGGAGAGTTCTGTGTAAAGACACCCACACGCACCCTGCACACCCCCCGTTTCTTTTTGATTGTCATTTTTTTAGCTATTTATTTATCTAGCCTCCCTCCCCCTTACCTTTTCTTACTCTTCTCTCTCACCACCGGGGACCGGGGACCGGGGACCAGGCAGAGGCGGCGGTGCCCAGCCCCAGCCGCCCGCCCTCCCCACCCCACCGCAGCGAGCCCCATTGCTACAAGGCCGCCAGAAGTTAATCTGCTTATGTGTAAACGTGGTGGCAGCTGAGGTATGTTTAAGAATACTGGTAAGTGTTGCTAGAAACCTACAAATATTTTCCGGGTGTTAACCGCGGGGTGCCAGCTTTGTGGGCCTACCACCCAGCACCCAGCTCTGCGCAGGTCTGGAATAAACCGGTATCTCGTCTCGGTGTGTGAGACTGGCCTATCGCACGCCAGGAAACGAAACCGCCTTTTCGGACACCACCATCAGCAAAGCAGCGACCCCGCTTTGCCTGAGGCTGCTGGGCCTGTCCTCTGGGCGCTGCTCACCACTGGAACGCATCCCGCTGGCGACGGACACGCCGACGGCCGCTAGCGAGAGGCGCGGCCCACCTCTCCGGCAGCCGGAGCCCGGCCTCGGGGACGCAGGTCTCTGCCCAGGCCGAGGCACGGGGCTGCTGCTTTCCCAGGGACGGCTTCAACCGGGAGCCGAGCCGAGCACATCGCCCGCAGGCGGACACCGAGGCGGGCCACAGCGCAGGCTGTAGCAGAGAAGGCGGCGTTGTCCACAGCGTTACCAGACTTTTTCGTTTCTTACTGCGTGCACACCCGCCACACACGCTCCCAAACCGGCCCCGGCACGAACCCCTCGCCCGCGGCCACACGCACACACGGAGACACCCCCCCTCCCCCTTCCGCCAGCAGTTTTGCCGGCCCGGGGAAGGAAGGAAGGCGGGAGACTTTAGGACCCCGCGGCGTCCCTGCCGCACCCGTGCCCCCCTCCCGCCTTTCGTCCTCAGTCCGTGGGTCGGCCAGTCCGTCGGTCAGTCACCCTGCTGAAGGTATGCGAGGCACAAAGCGGGGGTATTGTTTAGGCTCTGTCAGGAGTCAACGAGGCGCAAGCCTGAGGGAAGGAACAAGGCAACCGCAAAGGGAACGCAACTGCCGACCTTTGAGTGAACTATCCTAAGTAACATCTAATTAACATCGACTCGGCATAGCACAAGCCTGCCCTCCGGTAGGGGAAGACCCCTACCCACAGAAGCCCCTTCCTCACGGGGCACGCGCAGTAAAAAAGGAGGACGCTGTCGCCGTGGAGACGAGGCTTGCGGGAACCAACAGGCGCAAGGGCGCCTGCGCCAGCTCTCAAGAAAATAACGGTGACTTGTTGCTCGGAGCGTAGAAATATTTTCCCTGCGTTAACCGAGGCGCGCCAGCTTTGTGGGCCTACCACCGGCACCCAGCTCGGCGCAGGGGCGGAAGAAAAGCCGCCGTCTCGACTCCGTGTGTTTCCCGGCGCTCTGCGCACCGGGTGACGGAACCCGCGTTTGGCACAACAGCCCCGCTGCGCGCGGGCCGCCGCCGCCGCGCGGTGAAAACCAACGAACGCGAACGGCGGGGGAGGTGAAAAACGAAAAGAGAAAAAAACCCCGAACCCAACCGACCCAAACAGAAACCTCCGAAAAGCGCCGCCATCCCCCCTCCCCCAGCCAGCCTCTGCGCCAGGCTCCCTCCCCCGCCGCCGGGGGGGCCGGTTGCCGGGCAGCGGGGCACGCGCGGCTGCAGCCCCCCTTGCCCCCCGCTGCTCCGGGGCGCCGGAGAGTCTGCGGCCGGGGGGGGCCGCACCCACCGGCCTGCGGGTCCGGAGCTGCAGCGCAGGGAGGGGGAGCGCACGCGCGCGGGGGGGGGTGGCTGAGTGAGTCTGAGCGCGCGTGTGTCGCGGGGGGGGGCGGTGTCTGCAGGATCGCGGGCGCAGACTTTAATATATTTATTTTTAACAACGGCTTGTTTAGCCTGGGGAAGTGGAGGGTCAGGGCACTGCAGTAGCTGCAGCCTGCAGCTGCTTGAAGAATGGTTTTGTGATAAATGATTTAGTCCCAAACAGGATTCCAATTTAAGTTTGCAATTTATTAAACAAATAGAGGCAAGCAAACAGCGCTGGGTGCGCCGGGAGTCTCCGCTCCACCAAGATGCACACCTTCACTTCTTACAATTCCTTCCTTTATACTTCTCTAGGCTTCGTTTCTTGCCTTTCTCCGCCTTTTTCTTGGAAGATGACTCTTTCTTTAAGTACGTCACCACTTCCCCGGTCTGCGCATGCTTCATCTTTTTCTAGGTGGTCGTCCGGTGGTCGTTTGGAGGAAGATGCTCCTCTTCGTCAGTGCACTCTACATGACCTCTCTGTTTGTGCAGGCGCTCCGTTATTCTACTTATATTATGCTACTTTATTTGGCTATACATTTTCTTGACATTTCTGCGGTTATTTACAACACTGGTTTGCACTAGTATATCAGGAACTAACTTACATATCAGGAGGCTACATAAGCTACACATATCAAGGGAGTTACCCAAACTATACTTATCAGGAAGTTACATAAAGACTACCACTCCCCTGTTTATGGTCATGCCCTACATATATTCCTTTATTTCAATATAAATGACATTTGCTTCAAGCTTATATTCACTAGATTTTCTTTACACGAATCGCTCATTCCTCACAATCCCCCGTTTTCTTTTTCACCACTGTGATTTGTGTAAAATTTATTTAAAGTTTGTTTGATGGGTATTAACTCGGGTTCCTCTATATGTTTTACCAACATTAAAACATGTTTTCTCTCACTCTGTGTTGGTTCTATTGGAGTGGCTGTAAATTTCATTCCATTAATCGCAGAAGCTACAGCTTGTGAAAGACAAGGAATTAGACATGGTATTATTAACATACCTCCAAACAATCCTAACAAAACGATAATGATTTTTGTTACCCAGTTTCCTGAGAATAAATTTTCCCACGTTGTCCATAGTCCTTGGACATTTATTCCATTCCACGTTTGGACTGGCACATGGGCTACTTTTTTCATTTCTCTTACTAATTCATTGATGGCTTTTCCTTCATCATTTATCTCTAAACAACAATTTGTGAGATTAAATTTTCCACAGACTCCTCCTTCCTGTGCTAGTAAATAGTCTAGTGCGAGTCTATTTTGATATAGGGCTGTACGCATTTTAGTATTTTGTTTAGCCACCAATCCTAGAGCATTACCCGTTTTATTTACAATTATTTCTACTACAGCTTGCAACCTGATTATTCTATTCAACATATAAATGGGGGTCCTATATCCCCAGGACCCATCTTCTGCCCATGTCGCTGGGTCATAATATGCTATTATTCTTTCAGGTGGCCACTCATTATCTTTCCATTTTCCTATTTGTAGCTCTCTTTTTCCCCTTCGGTTGTGAGTTTCTAATGCGTCTGTATATACCAGTACCCCTAGGCGTTCTCCTCGGTTTATAGGTAATAAGAGAAAGCTTGGCCGTATAGTTCCTAACATGCACGCTCCGGTCCAATTTTTTGGTAATCGGGTATATGCAAATTTTCCACAGATCCAATATTGCCCTTCTGGACTTGACCACCCTTTATCAATAGTGGTTCCGTTGGTCCAATTCGCATGATTTTTACTTATTTCTTGGGCAGTGCCCCATTTATCCTACTTTTGGTAAGTACTATTCCAGTTATATCCCCCTTCACATACTAAATATCCGACTGGTTTACTCCCAGCGTCATTTTGCCAACAGCTTCTTCTTATTATGCTGGTTTGTAATATCCATTGTTGTTTCCTGACCTGAGTTGATATGTTCTAAACATTAGGGTCTGGTATGTTGCTCTCTTGGGCCTCCCAGGGCCAATTCTCTCCTGATTAGTTCCACCACATACATAACAATTAGTTACATTTAGTGACTTAGCAATGTTCTCAGCAAGATTTACAAATAGATTTTTAGCCACTGTGGGAATTTCATATTTCGTTCCTGTTTCCATTTCATGACAAAATGACTTAAATAACAGTCTATGCTGCACCGATTCTCTTTTCTTTCATTTCAATATTAATAACTACACCTGGGTCTTCTCCAGGTCCATATATCTTAAGTCCAATTTTGGTTATTTTTTTCTGTTTCCAAATTTCTAAATTTATAAGGGTTAAATTTACTAAATTACAGGTACAGGTTGTACAATTATGGTCTGTTTGTACCCTTGTGATTGAAGCTTGTAAATCCCCACATTGGCTGTCATATCCCCAGCTTGCAGTATCCTAACATACACAAGACCATCCCCTTCTTCCACATAGGTGTGCTGACTGATATCTCACCGTTTGACTAGGTACATAATCAGGATTTATCTGACATTGACGTCCACCTCCACCTGGGCAAATATATTTTGGTTGATTACTATAGCATCATCTCCACTCTACACTCCCACAATTAATATCCAGATCATCATCTATAATATCGCATGCATCAAAAATTACCGATACTGATGTGCTCAAATTGGCCATATCCTTACTTATTCCAATTAATCTTCCTACTTCCGAATTTGTTTTCATTTCTACCCACTATTGATAAAGAAGTTCCTTTGGATCGTAACAAACAGTATCATTTTCCACCGAGCATTTCTTATATTGTGTTCCATTGTATATACAACTCCCGTTCTGTTTCCCTTTGCACTCGTAATAGGTGTGGTACATTAATGTTTTATTACTTACTCGTCCGTGCTGGGCGGTTCTTATGCACTCGGTGCAATTTTGATTACCTGTCACCAGGTTGGTGAGTCCGAGTAAAATCAGGAGAGGTCCGGTAAGGGATCTCATGGTCGGAGGCATCAGCTACAAGGGGTGCTCGTCCTTGACTGGCCTTACTTGGTCGCGACTGAGAATCCCCACCCGGTCTTGCCCTCTCCCCCTTCTCAAGCGGACTTCTTTATTTCGATGACAGTAATAAATCTTACCCACCAGAAATCTCCTATAGGAGTAGTCTGTCCACACTGAATGCAGAGGAAACTTCAGCTTTGAATTTGAAAACGTCCCTGTTAGCCTCTGTGGGAAATGATATATTTGTTACACAGGTTACACCTAACCCTCAATAATCATACAACATGGTTTACAGAGTGGACATAAACTTAGTCCTGCCCGATAATTGCTTAATGCTATAGTCTTTAATTCGTGATCATTTCTCATACGTTCATTCCCTTTTTAATGTTATTTTTGTGGTTCCAGGTTGTAAAATAACTTTCCAGTCTTTCATGGGTCCTTTTACTCGAGTCGCGTGCGTCCACCCCTTTTCCGCGGTCCAGATGGCAGTATCTGTAGTTAACAATACAACAAAGGGTCCTTCCCATGAAGGAACTAAAGTTTCTTTCTTCCAAGTTTTGATCAGTACCTTATCCCCTGGTTTGAATTGATGGATTGCAAACCCCAAAGGTAGGGTTTGTGCCATTATTCCTATATCTCTTAGTTCTTTCAACCTTTCTCCTAAAATGATAACATATTTCCGAATATTATAATCTTCCACTACATTGTTTCCCTCGGAGATAGGGCATGCCGTATAAAACCTAATATGGCGATAATCCAGTCTCACTGTGCGGTTTGATCCTTATGTTAAGAAGGGCTAGCGGTAAACATTTAGTCCATGGCATCTGTGTTTCAACCATTAGCTTCGCTAGCTCTTGCTTTATTGTTTGGTTTATTCTTTCTATTACTCCCAAACTTTGAGGATGCCATGGGGTATGATATTCCCATTTAATACCTAATGATTGGCACAAGGATTTTATAATTTTAGAAGTAAAGCGAGTGCCTTGATCAGAATCAATATATTGTATTATCCCATACCTGGGGATTAGGTGTTCTAGTAAAATTTTATCACCGTCTGAGCTGTCGCTCTTGCTACAGGATAGGCTTCGACCCATCGTGTTAAATGGTCTACTATAACTAACAAATATTTCAATCTTCCTATTCTTGGTAATTTGGTAAAGTCGACTTGAATCCTTTCAAACGGTCTATAAGCTAGTTTTCTTCCTCCCATGGCCACTTGTTGAAACACGGCCTTATTTGCCCTTTGACAAGTTAAACACCCTTGTGTAATTTGCCTTGCTATTTCAAAAAATTCCAATACAGCCAAACTGTTTAAGGAAATGATCACTTAACACTTTTGTACCCCAATGTGTTTGCGCGTGTAAGCGTTCTAATACCTGCCTAGCGTAAGCTTTTGGCAACATCTCTCGCTCATCAGGTAATGTCCATTTCCCTTGTTCCACTCTAGCTCCTATTTTCTCTAATTTTGCTTGTTCCTCCAGCGTAAACTTTTTCTCCTTTTCCTCTTATCCTCTTCCACTAGTGTCCTCCTTTGTTTGTGTATGATTAATTTTAACAGTTTCAATCCTCAAGGCTGCTTCCTGAGCCTCCTTATCTGCTAAATTATTTCCTCTAATTCGATAATCTAATCCCTTTTGGTGTCCCCTCACATGCACCACGGCTATTTCCTTTGGTTCTCTTAACACTTTTAAAATTTTACTATCAACTCCTGATGTATTAAGTTCTTTCCTTGAGTGTTAATCAAGCCTCTTTCCTCCCAAATTTTTCCAAAAGTATGGACTACTCCATATGCATATTTGGAATCTGTGAATATGGTCCCTCTTCTTTCTTTTAATAATTCCAGGGCCCTACATAAGGCATAAAGCTCACAAGCCTGAGCTGACCATGATGGACTCAGAGGTCCTGATTCCACAAGTTCTAAGTCCTTGTCAATTTTTGCATATCCTGATTTTCTCTTCCCTTCTATTACTTGGGAGGATCCATCTACAAACAATTTTTCTCCTCCCTCCAATTCAATATCTCTAAGATTGAGCCTTACTTTTGTCTGGGATTCTATAACTTCTAAACAATTGTGTTATAGCACTACTGCTTCTGAGGGTTCCCCAAACCGGAACTGAGCGGGGCTCTGGGCAGAGGTGACTCCTAATTCCAAATTAGGTGAATCTATCAAGATGGTTTCATATTTCAAAAGTCTACTATCTGTCAACCATTTCTCTGTCCTCTGTTGGAGGACATTCCTAACATTATGTGGCGTATATACCTTTAGAGGTACACTAAAGGTAATTTTCCTAGCTTCCTCTATCAATAATGCCATAGCAACTAGGGCTTGGAGACATGCTGGCCACCCCCTGCTCACCGAATCTAACAATTTGGATAAATATCCCACCAGTGTGTGTGGGTTTTTTGGGGTTTTTGTTTGTTTGTTTTTGTTTTGTTTTGTTTGGGTTTTTTTTTTTGTTTTTTTTTTTTCCATTCCCTTTTTAGTCTGTGGAGGTCTTAGGATTAAAATACCAGAAACCCGGTCAGGATCTGATTTCTTTTTTTTTCCTTTGCTTAACCAATGTCCCAAATATTTTACTTCTTGCTCTATAAATTGTAATTTCGAGCAGGACACTTTTAATCCCTTTTTCTCTAAAAAATTTAACAATCTAATGGTGGCTTTTCGGGTCTCCTCTTCAGTTTCTCCTGCTACCAGTAAATCATTCACATATTGTAATAATTTTTCCCTCCTCGTGTACTGTAAAACCTTGTAAGATTTTCTTTAAGGTCTGTCCAAACAAATTTGGTGACTCCGTAAACCCTTGTGGTAGCACAGTCCACCTTAATTGTTGTTCTTCGTCCTGTTTCGGGGTCTTCCCATTCAAAGGTAAAATAATCTCTGAACCCCTTATCCAAAAGACAGGCCCAAAAGGCATCTTTCAAATCTATTACACTATACCAAATATGTTTAGGAGACAGGTGACTCAATAAAGTATAAGGATTTGCCACGACAGGGAATTTGGTGATTGTTCGCCGATTCACGGCTCTCAAATCCTGTACCATCCTATATGTACCATCTGATTTCTTTACAGGGAGTATCGGGGTATTGTGGGGTGACATACATGGTTCCAAAGTCCCATTTTTTAGTAATTTATCCACAATAGGTTTTAGACCTCTCCGGCCTTCTATAGATATAGGATATTGTTTAATTCTAATTGGCTTATGAGGGTCTGTTATTTGTACCTTGATGGGTTCCATATCTAATCTCCCAACATCTCCTTCCTTATACCATACTTGGGGGTCAATTTTTTCCTCATCAAGTTGGGTTAAGGTACATAAGTTAATATATAACCGATCTCCTTGGTTCTGAATAGTTAGGTTTAGTTTTAAAATCAAGTCCCTCCCTAATAGGTTATATTCTGCTTCTGGTAATAAAAGTAAATCATTTAAACAAATTTTTGTCTCTGTCTCAATCTCTACTTCTTCTAAGATGGGGACTTTGAAGGGTTCTCCTTTTGCACCTGTTACTGACATCTGGGCTTTTCCTTTTCCTACCCCTTTTGGGAGTTTCTGAATCGTTGACCTTTCAGCTCCAGTATCTACTAAAAATAAAAATCCTTCTTTTTGGGGACCTACTAATAGTTTTATCAAGGGCTCTGTTGATGTTGAGGTCCCCAGAAGATACAGCCCCTAACACCCCTAATCCTCTTTGAACATTTTCTCATCCCATTCCCGTTTACGGCAGTTTTTCTGAACACGTCCCTTTTTGTTACAATAGTAACAGATGGGAGTTGTGGGTCTGTCTTGATGAGATTGTCCCTGGGGTGGCTGTTCTGGTCTCTTATCTTTTTTTCTCTCCCAGCTGAGTCTTACTCCTCTGACTTTCCCTCACTGCTGCTACAAAAATTCTTGCCTCTGCTTCTTGTTTTTCTTCGTCCCTCCTGACATAAACCTTTTGAGCTTCTCTTAGTAATTCTTCCAACCCTCTCTCTTGCCAATCCTCTATATCCACCCAGAGGTACTTCCCGTAAAGGATACAAAGACGCTCTGGGTGCTCAGTTTGGGATCCTCCCCTTAGAGTTGAATTCGACCCTGGGGCCGTAGGGGAAGTCATCAAATTTGGTGACGGTATTTGACGGGTAGCTGGATTATACGGGGGAGGTAAGTGATCTAGGGGGTCCCAATCCTTCTTTTCCTTTTCCATGTGTTGCTCCCCTACGGTCTTATTTTTCCCTACTCCTGTTTTAAGATGAAAAATGCCCACACAGGCCTTTATCCATAAACTAGCATACTCGCTCTCCTCTTGGCAAAACGGTTCCTTAGAATTTACATACAGGTTTAGCGCCTGACAAACCCAATCCTCAAATGACCCAAATACAGGCCAAAAAAAACGTGGGGTCTCAAGGGGTTCTTTGGCCATTTTACCATACAATATTTAACTAATTTCTCTTTTGTCTTCCCTTTTCCAGGGCCCTTATTATTCCAATGTTTTAACATTATTCCTAATGGAATCTCCGGAGGTATTTTTAGTAATTCGCTCCCTTTCTTCTGGTCCTGGATTCTCGATTTCGTCTGACCCATCTAGGAATTTTTACTGTGGCAATTCCTACAGCCCTTGGTTACCAAGCAGAGTGTCTTGCAGGGGGTTTCAAACTTCTCACTCACTTATGGATCCTATAAAAATCGCTTCGGTCCTTCACCGGCCAAGTCCCTCGCGGGAGATTGGAACCGCGGTTAGAAGACCTCCACAATCGCTTCGGAACTAGCTTCCGTCTCAGTCACACTCTTACACACACAGGCAACCGAATCCCACCCAACCGAACGGTATACACCTTAAATACTTACAACCCCGTCATCTTCGTTCGGATCTTCGCGCGCAGAATTACGGGCAAAATAAACTGCTGCAGCCGGCAAGGGAGCTCATAAAAAATCAAATTCTTTGCTTGCCCCTATTTGGGTTCAGGATGGTGTTAGTCCCGACCCGATCAGGAGCCACCAAATGGTGGGGCGCCCCTCCTAGATCAAGTCAGTATTCAGGAACCAAGACCATCCCGGACGAGTCCCCAGTTGTGATAAATGATTTAGTCCCAAACAGGATTCCAATTTAAGTTTGCAATTTATTAAACAAATAGAGGCAAGCAAACAGCGCTGGGTGCGTCGGGAGTCTCCGCTCCACCAAGACGCACACCTTCACTTCTTACAATTCCTTCCTTTATACTTCTCTAGGCTTCGTTTCTTGCCTTTCTCCGCCTTTTTCTTGGAAGATGACTCTTTCTTTAAGTACGTCACCACTTCCCCGGTCTGCGCATGCTTCATCTTTTTCTAGGTGGTCGTCCGGTGGTCGTTGGGAGGAAGATGCTCCTCTTCGTCAGTGCACTCTACATGACCTCTCTGTTTGTGCAGGCGCTCCGTTATTCTACTTATATTATGCTACCTTATTTGGCTATACATTTTCTTGACATTTCTGCGGTTATTTACAACACTGGTTTGCACTAGTATATCAGGAACTAACTTACATATCAGGAGGCTACATAAGTTACACATATCAAGGGAGTTACCCAAACTATACTTATCAGGAAGTTACATAAGGACGACCACTCCCCTGCTTATGGTCATGCCCTACATATATTCCTTTATTTCAATATCAATGACATTTGCTTCAAGCTTATATTCACTAGATTTTCTTTACACAAATCGCTCATTCCTCACAGTTTCAGGGACAATGGAGCTTTTCTTAGTAGCGGGAAGAGCAAGAAACCTCCACAAATTACAGCTGGGAAGGTTCTGTCTGGATGTGAGAAAAAATAATCCTCACTGAGAGGGTAGTCTTGTGCTGCAAGAGATCACCCAGAGGGAGTCTGGATTATCCCATGGCTTTGTGTTTCAAGGAGCAGCTGGTGAGGGTGGAGAGCCATCAGTGAAGGCATAGAAATGCCAGGGTGAGAGCTAGGTGGGAAAGCAAGATGGCTGTCAGCAAGCTGAAGGGAAAGAGGTGAGGCATGGGACAGTGTAGGGCAGCCTGCATAGAGATGGCCAAGGGTTCTAGCAAGACCGAGAGGTCCAAAAGGACTGAGGTCTTTGTCGTCTTGACTATAGCAGCTGTCTCTACCACCAGGGCCAGTGAGACAAAACTTTATTCTTCTCTTCTCAGAAACTGCCTTCCCAGGACCTGGGCTCAGGGTTTGGCCTTGCCTGCTTCATAAAACGAACCAAGGGTTTTCTCAGCATTACAGCCACCTGTGCAGTGCCCTTGCCTACCTGCAGTCACCGTCTCCAAGTATCTGCTCTAATGAGTCAATGAGGAGCCTTTGGCAGTAATGGGTCTCATTAAGTCCCATTAATGCTTCAAGGTATTTTGGGGTTTGCTTCTGGCTTTGACTTCTTGAGAGGTTTGTTCAGTCTTCTCCCAGTATCTGAGGTTCACGGACTGAGCCCCAAATACACCATGGGGCTCCTTAAAACACAGAAAGCCCTAACAAGTCATGCCTCTTCCTGTAACGTTCTCCACGTCTGCAAGACTCGTATAGCTAATCTGAGTTGTTTCATAGCGTGGTTAAGAAGGAAGATTTCAAAGTGCACCTAATAAAGTTATTTTTAATTTTAAAGGCGGTATTTTGTTAATTTCAGTTTAAAGAAGTGATAGAAGCATTATCCAACTGATATGGATCCTGAGTGTCAGGAGCGTCTCCTGAGGAGGTCTGGACAGGTAGGAAAAGCAGTCCCTTGAGATCTGACACTGGGTGGACAACCTTGCTCCTCACCTCCCCAGACTCCCCACCTGTCGTTGGCCACCTGGGATTTACATCACTTTCCCTTCATCAGACTTCTCTGAACTCTGGGAGCTGAATGTTAGAGCTCCATTGCACCATCTCCCACCCACTTTCCTTAGAGGACTGGCTGCACACAGGCACAGAAGGATGTTTCCCATTTGCAAGCAAAGCAAAGTAAAGCACGATCAAGTGTCTTAAGCAATAAAACACTCCTCAACCATATACTAAGTACAAGCTGCCTCTAATGAGGTCGCCTTTCTACAAGGGATGATCTTACGAGAAATGTTTTAGATAGATAGATAGATAAAGGTAGATACAATTAAAAGAGTTGGCTAAAGATACCGTTATACTACTGAAAGACAGGCAGGCTTTTAGTCCCTGAAGCTCAAAGCAGCAGTGTGGGTGGGAAGTATCTGAATGAACAAAGAGTAAGGGAAGGAGAACAATGGAAAGGGCCTTTGTCTAGACAGTCTGCTGAAAACATTACTTCAGAAATGGTCATTGTATCAGCACAGGTGAAAATATATGAAAGATTAGAATTATTAACTACAAAAGACATTAACCACTTGATCCAGTGTGGCCTGGCAGCAAAGGCAGCCAGCAGTGTCCTGAAGTGTATAAAGAGGAGCCTCGCCAAAAGAGTGAGGGAAGTGGTTGTCTCCCCATGCTCATTGCTTGTTAGACCACCTGTAACCAATTATATCCAGTTTTAGGGCCCCAGTTCAGGTGTACTGATCTGGCTGGGATGGGGTTACCTTCCTTCATAGCAGCCTGTGTGGTGCTATGTTTTGCATTTGTGCCTTAAACAGTGTTGATAACACACCAGTGTTCTGGCTATTGCTGAGCAGTGTTTGCACAGTGTCAAGGCCGCCTCTGCTCCCTCCCAGTGAGTGGGCTGCAGATGGGCAAGAACAGCTGACCCCAACTGACCAAAGGGATACTCTCTAACGTACGACGTTGTGCTGAGCAATAAAAGCTGGGACAGAGGAAGAAGGAACTAGAATATTTTTGTTACAGGAATCACTTCCTAGTTCACATGCAATCCATTGCATAGCATTAGTAAAAGGCCTTAGACCTTCATAAGCGGTGAACTTCCACCTAGCTACTGATGAAGTTCTACTGAACTCTTACTTAGTCGCGTGAGGGAAGGCCCTGAAACTGGTGTAAATTAGAAAGATAAGATAGCCACATCCATCAGCAGAGGTTGCCTCATCGAGAAAAGAAAAAGAACGGCCCGCTTGGAGACAGTGAAAGGATCCAATGAGGAAAAAGGAGACCCCAGACCCAAATACTCCAACTGGACTAAACCGTCTCACAAGGGGAGGGGAGCTTAGACTGTAAGGGTATAATTGTCCAGAGAGTCTCTGGTTCGGGGTCCGTCTCCAGAGGCACTCAGCTCAAGCTGTTCTTCACCACTGTACTGCTTAATAAATTCAACTGGTATACGTCATGTCAGAGATTCTGCTTCAGGAAACCTAGGGTTGAGCCTGAGGGAAGAGAAAGCACCCAAGAGAGACTCTGTGTGTGTGTGTGTGTGTGTGTGTGTGTGTAGAGTCGAAAGGCGCACACGTCGGCTCACTGGAGTCTCCTGCTGCAAAGGGACTCCAGACCCAGCAGTTAAAGTCTCGGGTGGTGTGTGTGCAACTCCTTGATTGGTGTGTGAATGCTCAGGCAGTGGCTTCTCCATTAACGTTTTTTCATTCAAAGAGTCTTCTGTGTGGAGACTGGCTGGGCATCATTTTTGCTTGTGGGAGGTGGTGAGTGGTTGCCTTTGCGTTGCTTGTTATTATTATTGCTTGTTGATTTTTAAAAAATCTCTTTCTTTCACCTGCTAAGCTGTCTTTATCTTGACCCACAACTTTCCGTGCTTTATTTCTTCCTGTTCTCTCTCCTGTCCCAGTGGGGAAGGGGGGGAAAGAGTGAGCGGCTGCGTGGCTGCCGGGCTATTGGCCAGAGTCAATCCACCACATCAAGGAAGACGTTGACAACTGGGAGTGACTTCAGTGGGAGGCTGCCAAGATGCGCAGGGGCTGCAGCACTTGCCTTGGGAGCAGAAACTGAGGGAAAGGGCTGCCTTCGGCCTGGGAAAGGGAAGGTCTGGGGAACCTCATAGCAGCCAGCCAGTCCCTGCAGGGAGGTTTTCAGGAAGATGGAGCCAGTCTTGTCACCGTGGTGCTTGGCAGGACGATAATAGACGATAGTCAAATGTTGAAATAAGGAATGTTGAGGCTGGAGATAGGGACAATCTTTTTCTCCATAAGGGCATCCAAACATTGAAGCAGGTTTCCCAGAGATGTTTTCCTGTCTTTGTCCTTGGACATTTTCCAGCCCCCATGTGGCAAAGCCTTGAGCAAAGTGGTCTGACTCCGTAGCCGATTCTGCTGTGAGCATGAGGTTGGACTGGAGACCTACTGAGGTCCCATTCAGGAGAGTGGAAAACTAAATGATGCTGTGGTTCCTTCCTCTCTAGGTGTGCCCTTGATGACAGTAGGGAAAGCTGTCAGGTTCCCCGTGACCATGGAAGTAAGTCAGATGCTGGCATAGTCAGATCAGCTGAAGTTGTCTTCTCCTCCTCCAGGCAGTGTTGCTCAGATGCAGGACTGCTTCACAGGTATCCCCAAACAGCCCTGGTTATTTCCTTTGCTTCACCGTTCATTCCCTTTTCATTCTTTTCCCACCTCTCAAGTCCTGCTCTTTAACCATCCTTATCCCCACCCATGCAAAAAGCCAAGGACTTTTCACTGTTTATCCAGTGGCCCTGCATTTGCTCACTTTGAACCCTCCTTTGGTGTCTCTGAGGTGGTTACTGTGGTGCTTTCTACCTCGCATTGCAACTCAACTTAACGCCAGTACTCTTTTCTTCTCTGTAGTGTCCTGCAGCTACTTAAGTTCTGATCTTGTTAGAGGCACCACGACTCAGGATGGCCGTTGGCACGCATACTTTAAAAGCTGGACTGTTGGAGGTTCAGTCCAGAGGGACCTTGGCACACCTGGGATTTGGCCAGCAGAAACCTCAAGGTTTTGAAGGAAAAGCTCAGAAACAACTCCATGCAGCAGCATGGACAGGGACCTGACTGACTAAGGGAACTGTGACAATGCCATATGAGTCAGTGGTTCTCACATTTCGAAAGGAGAGTGGAGTGTCTGGAGGAGGTCTGCCAACTTGAAGTGAAGGGCCTAAAGGATGAGCTGTGGGGAGAGTCTGAGGGAGCTGGGTGTCTGTAGCCTGCTGAAGTGGAGGCACGGGTTTACCTAGCAAGAGCCTGCACCTGCCTGGAGGGATAACGGAGCCAACCTGTTTTCTGCAGTCACCATTGATACGACAGAAGGAACAGCCACAAGCTGCCTCTTGGGAGCTTTAGGCTGAACCTCAGGAAAAATAAAATGGACTAGGAGGAGCGTTGCCATGATCTCCACCTTTGGAGCTCTTCAAGTTTCAGCGCCGCAAAGTCACGGCCAGCCTGGAGGCTGGACTAGAGACCCCCTCGCAGCAGTCTCTTTCCCAACAGGCCTGTGCCTTGCCACATGTCATATGAGAAGAGACTAAGCTGGAGGAGAGGGTCTCTACATCACAGGACAATTCAGGGTGGAAGGAGGGTCAGGAGGTCTCTAGAGTTGCACTGGCTCCAAGCAGGGCCAGCTCTGAGGTCAGACCAGCTTGCTCGCTAAATGCCAGAATCCGGAGAAAGAGTTTACACATGAACCAGGCATCTGTGCCGCCGTTACAGAAATGGAGACAAGGCCTTTGACCAGCTCCCTGAACACAGCTATTGGTACGTCATGCCCCCTGAGAACATCCATCCTCCCGGGAACATCCATCTTCTTGTCCAAAGGAGTGGGATCCTTATGCAACTATCCTGCCATATCTCCAGACCATGGGGTGCTTTACACTGTAAACAGAACTGAAGGAAAGCCTCTGACTTGGGTACGGTCAACTGAATTGCTAAAAGAGGGCAAGATGGAGGGATCTCGGAGCTTCCAGGTTCTTCCTGAAGATAGAAGGCCTCAGATATAGGAACAGAAGATAACAGTTTTGAACTAGCCTAGGCTTTAGATCATTTCACATGTGATGGCTCTGCTCCATCCTTTCAGTCATTGGCACCCAGAAACCTCATCTGCTTTTCCTTCCTCTCCTCCCAAAAGCTGATCAAGTGATGGGAAGAAAGGAAGGAGAAAGGCCCTAGGCCTCTGTGACTCACCTGGGCTCTGGCACTTGGAGGGCCACAGTGTCATCCATTGTACACCCCATAAAGAATCAAGCTGGGAAGTGACTCTTCACGTACAAGTGAACAAGGTCGATGGACAGGCAAGGCTATGTCTGGAGACCAGTACACCTAGAGCATCGATCAAGCTGGGGCTGAAACTCAGGCCTGGTCTTCAATGGTCTCCTGGGCCCATGGACAGAGGTGTGGATGGAGGCCCCAGGTGAGGCTGATTAGGGTCCTGAAGGCCTGTGGATGCTCTCAGGGCCCTGACACTGCCCCCATGGGATCCCACCTGCCAGTGCCCTCAGTAGGCCAAGTTCTCATTCCCGCATGTGCAGGGTCTGTGCTCGGCTACTCTCCTTCCCCGCTTCTGTGCAGATCTGGGAGACCACAGTTTCATGCTGACTACAACCAAGGCTGAAACTGGTCTTCCCACCCCTGACCAACTTTTCCTCTTTTGGGAGTACAAGGTCCAGGTGAGCCTCAGACTGGGTGGCACAGTTAGAAGCTGACCCACACACAAGATCCCGCCTAACCTGTTGCATGTCCCATAGAGAACATCCACACATCTGACCTGCTCTGGTAGCAAGCAGGGCATCCTCCACTTCTCGCCTTCCCTGTTAGTCTCACCTAAAGATGTTGTATCTCCGTCAGTCACAAAAGCTGTGGGAGCTGTCCTTTTCCATCTTGACTCTTGCTCCCCTAACGTCACAGCTTTGCGATGGCATGTTGTCCTCCTGCTGTCTGTGCTCCAGGCTGTGGGCTTTGGTGCACATTAGGCCTGTAGCACCTCAGATGTGGCACCAGGGCCAAGGGCAGATTTGTCACATGGACACCTGATACCAAAAGATTGGCCCTCTTTGTGTGGAAAGGCTTCACAGCCGATGTGTGCTGGAGTGGATGGCAGGAGGCAACATAATGATGAAGGAGGTTCTCACAACGAGAGCAAAAGCTGCAGTCCCCAAGACCAGACAGAAAACGGCCTTGGGCTGTGCAGCCCTGGCAGGAGAGGGGTTTGTTGTCCCAGGTGACACTTGCAGCAATGAGTGGGGCCTGTGACAGAGGTGAAGCCGATCTCCAAGAAGGACAAGCTGCTGCTGAGAAAGTCCCCGGGGGAGGACAGCCTGTCATCCAGCCACACTGTGGACATCATGCTGGGGGCTGACTGGCTAGATAGCAGCTCTGCAGAGAAGTACCTTAGGGTCCTGGAGGGCAAGCAGCTGAGCATGAGCCAGCCAGGCAGCCTCGCAGCAAAGGCCAGCAGCCTCCTGGGCTGCATTAGGAAAAGCATTGCCGGCAGATGGAGGGAAGTTAACCTTCTCCTCCACTGAGCACCGGTGGGCCACATCTGGAGTGCTGTGTCCAGTGCTGGGCTCCCCAGTGCAAGAAAGTTGTTGACCTGCTAAAGCAAGGCTATCAAAGGGCCACAAAGCTGATTTAAGGGACCGCAGCATCTTCCATAGGACGGAAGGCTGAGAGGTCTGGGACCGTTAAGCCTGGAGAAAAAATTGCTCAGGAGTGTGGAGTAATAGGGCACGGACTGTGGCAGGGCTTCAGGCCAAAGACCTTTATTGTTAGCGTAGCGTGCTTTTTATACAAATACAGCCCGTTCACGCACCTAAAAGTGCTACCCGGTTGGCTATTGCTTTAAGTCCACGCGACTCTCACAGAGGCAGGATTGGTCGCCTCTGTATGTCCACGCGCTCCTTTGCTTCTTCTTAGTTGTTTACCACAGCTCCTTCTCTTCAAGGTTGAGCCCTGCAGGTGTCCGGCTGTTTACCAGCTTCTCAATGCCACAGCTCCTTCTCCTTAAGGTCGAGCCATGCAGGGTGATCCCAATATCACCCCCTTTTTGTTTATCTATAAACAAAACCTGATGGTTCATTCGCAACCCGAGGACTGTGAGGAAGATGAACCATCTGTACACTCTTCTATCGTCCTGCACCACGAACTCAGCCCAGCAGTCGGTAGGTGCCAGCTTTACGTGGGCGTCCCCACGGAGGCAACGGTGGCCTTGCCGTACACCGGCCCACTGCCCTTTGGGAAATCCCGGTATTTATACATTTGCAGAGGAACGAGTTTCGACACACGTGGCCAGCGAGTGTCAGAACACGCCTTGGTTGCCACCTTTCAACACAGAGAGCCTATGGCATACGCGCCCGCTGGCCAGACGTGCTGCACGTGCCCCAGCCACCCTGTCTGTTGGTTCGTAGGCTTTGTTCACGCGGCATATTACCGTAATCCAGCAGTCACATATCAACCATGCTCAAGCCAATAGCAGAATGTTACAAGGCAAACAAAATTGTGAATTGTGCTTTATATTCCTCCGTTACTGCATGCCTTCCCCATCCTCCCCTAACCTTGATCAACTTTCTTATCTCTTGGGCTGTTTTCTCTCACCCAGCATAGTATCTGTTTCTTACCCAGCCATCCATTTTCTGATATTCTAACTGCAGTTTTCTCACAGGCCAAAATTCCATCTGTTAACCCCTCCGTATGTATACGATAATTGGCGATAATTTCCATTTCTGCCGACAAGCTAACTATTGCTTTTTCTAGCTGAGATAAACGTCTGAGTCCCAAACAGGATTCCAATTGAAGTTTACAATGTATTACATTATATACATTAACCACTCTGCTAGACTTAGGCTTGCGGTCATACAAGGATACGTAGGACAGAAGGTTACACTTCATCACACGAATCAGATGAACATATTTCACATAGCTGTACTACTCCTCGTGATGGGAAAAGCGCCCGTACAAAGCTATGATAACCTTTATTATATCTCACCAAGGGATTTGTAGTTATAGAGTGCTTTGCCCTAAAAGCTTTCCATGTTCCTCTAATGATACCGCTAATTTCAGTCTGATTAATTATCTGTGTTATAAATGATTTAGTCCCAAACAGGATTCCAATTCAAATGTACAATTTATTAAGCGAATAGAGGCAAGCAAACAGCGCTGGGTGCGCCGGGAGTCTCCGCTCCACCAAGACGCACGCGGTACAGCTCCTGTGCAGGAGAAATCCATAAAAGTCCAGAAGCTTACACTTCATCACACGAATCAGATGAACATATTTCACAATCCCCCATCTTTTTCTTTATAGTATTGATTCGTGTTTTCGTTTCCAATTGAGTACTGCAGATATCTGCATTCCTTGTATAACCGAGTAGATTAATCTAGTAACAATTCCCCACATATCCCCAATACAACTATCCCGATTTTAGTAAGCCAATCACCACCCATAAAATCTCCCCAAAATCTTCCTAGATTGATTCCATTCCAAGTTTATCTCTCAGGAGGCCATTCGTTATACACCTGGACTCCTAGTCGCTCTCCCTAATTTATGGGTAACAGGAAAAAACTAGGTTTTATTGTTGATTACACGTACGGGCTGTACAATTAGAAAAGGTCCTCAGTTTTCCCATTTTTCTGGGGTAAACCCCAGCTGGACTTGTTCCAATATTGACTACAGTTATTTGCCGTAGTCAGAGTCAAGGAACTCACCCCAAGTAGAACTAGAAGAGGTCCGGTCAGGGCCATAGTGGTCGGCGGTCACAGCCCAAAGGGGTTGCAGCCCTTGGCAGACCCTTTTTAAGCCGCAACACCAGTTCCCCTCCGGTCTTGCCCTCTTCCTTCCTTTAAGGGGGTGCTTTCTTAGTACCCAAATTAATTGAGCACTGCTTGTGAAGGCCAGAGCTTTGCTAGATCAGTGGTTTGTCCAGACCTGAGCACTTGCCCGAGCCTGGCGATCCTCTTTATTTGCAAGGCTTTATGGCTACAGAAAACTGCCAGTTAGCCTGCAGTTCTTACAAATAAACACCACCTTCTACACCAAGGACAAATTCTAGTTCCAGCTCCTTTTTCCTGTTCTTCTTTTGCCAACAACTCCTTCCGATGATACTCGTTTGGAGTACCCATTGTTGTTTCCTATTACCCTTTCCCATTGTTTTCCAAACTTGGGGATTACTTATATTGCTCTCCATAGCTTCCCATGGCCATCGTTCACCTCGATTTGTTCCACCACAAACGTAACAATTAGTTACATTCAATGACTTAGCAATGTTTTCAGCAAGATTTACAAGTAGATTTTTAGCAACTGTGGGAATTTCATGTTTCACTCCTGTTTCTATTACAGGAGTAGCCGCAATAAAATTCCCACAGCAATTTAGTCAGATGTGACCTTCCACTCCTTCCCTGGACCTTTCACTCGTGACACATGTGTCCATCCTTTTTCAGCAGTTCTCACAGCTGTTTCTGTAGTGAATAAAACAAGGAAAGGTCCTTCCCAGAGGGGAGATAGGTTTCCTTCTTTCCATGTTTTTATCAGAATTTTATCTCCTGGTTCTAACTGATGAATTGCAAATCCTAAAGGTGGTGTTTGGGCCACCATCCCAATCTCTCTTCATTCTTTTAATCTTTTTCCAATGGTAATTATATCTTGTTGGATACTATGATCCTCAATTACATTGTTCCCCAGAGGCATTCCTTGAAAATAAGGCATGCCATAGAACATTTCATATGGCGATATTCCAGTCTCACTGTATGTTTTTGTTAAGTGCCAATGGTAAACATTTCGTCCAGGGCATTTGTGTCTCAATCATTAATTTAGCCAATTGTTGTTTTATTGTTTGATTCATTCTTTCTACCTTCCCCGAGCTTTGTGGGTGCCACAGAGTGTGGTATTCCCACTGAATACCTAATGATTGACATAATAGTTTTATTATTTTAGAAGTAAAGTGTGTGCCCTGGTCAGAATCAATGTACTGGATTATCCCATATCTAGGTATCAAATGTTCCAATAAAATTTTTACCACCATCTGTGCCATAGCTCGTGCTACAGGGTACGCTTCTACCCACTGTGTTAAATGATCTACTATTACCAATAAATATTTTATCCTCCCTACCTTAGGCAATTCAGTGAAATGGACTTGTACTTTCTCAAAAGGTCTGTAAGCTGTTTTTCTCCCTCCCGTGGCTGCTTGTCGAAACACTGTCTTATTTACCTTTTGACAAATTAAGCAACCTTGTGTAATTTGCTTTGCTATTTCAAAAATTCCAATACAACCAAATTGTTTAAGAAAATGATCACTTAACGCTTTTGTACCCCAATGTGTTTGTGCATGCAAACGTTCTAATAATCGCCTGGTGTAGGCTTTTGGCAGCATTTCTCGCCCATCGGGCAGTGCCCATTTTCCTTGTTCTATTTAGCTCCTATTTTCTTCAATTTTGTTTGTCCTTCTGGGGTAAACTCCTTCTCTCTTTCCTCTCGTCCTTCTTTGCTGGTGTCCTCCTTTGTTTGTATGACATTAATTTTGGCAACTTTAGTCCTCAAGGCTGCTTCCTGGGCCTCTTTAGCTGCTAAGTTATTTCCTCTAATTTGGTAATCACCAAAAGTCCCTTTTGGTCTCCCCTCACATGTACCACTGCTATCTCCTTTGGTTCTCTTAACGCCTTCAAAATCTTTCCTATTAATTCTTGATGTATTAAATTCCTCCCGTGAGTATTAATCAAACCTCTTTCTTCCCAAATTTTTCCAAAAGTGTGGACCACCCCATATGCGTATTTAGAATCTGTAAATACAGTCCCGCTTCTTCCTTTTAATAATTCCAGGGCCCTACACAGCGCATACAGCTCACAAGCCTGAGCTGACCATGATGGACTAAGAGGTCCTGATTCCACAATTTCTAAGTCCTTATTAATTATTTCATATCCCGATTTTCTCTTCCCTTCTACCACTCGGGAGGAGCCATCTATAAACAGCGCTTCTCCATTTTACAACTCAGCATCTCTTAGATCTGGTCTCACCTTAGTCTGGGTCTCAATTACCTCTAAACAGTTATGTTGTAATTCCTCTGATGGTTCTCCAAACAAAAATTGTGCTGGACTCTGAGCAGAAGTCACCCTCAGTTCTAAGTCAGGGGAGTCTATTAGTATTGCTTCATACTTTAGGGTCCGGCTGTCCGTTAACCATTTTTCCGCTTCTTGTTGTAAAACATTTCTGACATTGTGTGGGGTATACACTGTTAAAGGAGCACTAAAGGTAATCTTCCTAACTTCCTCTATTAATAATGCTGTAGCAACCAAAGCTTGGAGACAAGCAGGCCATGCTCTGCTTACTGGATCAAGTAACTTAGAACAATGCCCCATGGGTTTTTTGGATTCCTGCCCAGTCTTGAGTAAGAACTCCATATGCTGTCTGGCTTGATGTATTCACAAAGAGATAGAAAGGTTTTTCTAGATCTGGGAGGCTCAATACAGGTGCTTGTATTAATGCCCTTTTTACTTCCTCAAATCTCTGATCATCTTCAATAAACCACTTAAGTTGGTTATTAGTTAATTTTTCATATAAGAATTTTACTTTATCACTATAATTTTCAAGCCATGGTCTACAATATCCTACTAATCCCAGTATTTGCCTAATTTCCGTTTTAGTCTGTGGGGGTCTTAAGGATAGAATCCCAGATACCCTATCAGGATCTAACTTCTTCCTTCCCTTACTCAGCCAATGTCCTAAATATTTTACTTCTTGTTCTACAAACTGTAGCTTTGATCGGGACACCTTTAATCCCTTTTCCCCTCGAAAATTTAACAATTTAATGGTGGTTTTTCGGATCCCCTCTTCAGTTTCTCCTGCTACTAATGAATCGTCCACATATTGCAATAATTTTACCTCCTTAGGTATTGTGAAATCTTGTAGAATTGTTTCTAAAGTTTGTCCAAATAGATTTGGTGACTCCGTAAACCCTTGTGGTAACACAGTCCATCTTAATTGTTGTTTTTGTCCTGTTTCGGGGTCCTCCCACTCAAAGGCAAAATAATCTCTGGATGCCTCATCCAGAGGACAGGCCCAAAAAGCATCTTTCAAATCTATTACACTATACCAAGTATGTTTGGGAGATATATGACTCAATAAAGTATAAGGATTTGCCACCACAGGGAATTTAGTGATTTTTCGCTGATTTACAGCTCTTAAGTCCTGCACCATCCTGTATGACCCATCCGGCTTTTTTACGGGAAGAATGGGCGTGTTACGAGGTGACATACATGGTTCTAGGGTTCCTTTTTCCAAAAGTCTGTCAACTACAGGTTTTAATCCTTTTCGACCCTCCATAGGTATAGGGTATTGCTTGATTCTAATTGGGCGGTGCGGATCTATTATTTGAACCCTTATGGGGTCCATTTTTATCTTTCCAGTTTCCCCTTCCTTATACCACACTGAGGGGTTAATAGCTTCTTCATCCTCTTGTGTTAAAGTGTATAATTTAATCTGCAATTTGTCCCCTTGACTCTGAATGCTCAAGTTTAACTTCAAAATCAAATCCCTTCCTAATAAATTGTATTCCGCTTCAGGGAGCAAAAGTAAATCATTAAGACAAATTTTCTTTTCTGTTTCTACTTCTACATCTTTCAATATATTTACTTTAAAAGGCTCTCCTTTTGCTCCTGCTACTGACACGTAACTCTTCCCTTTTTCTATTCCTTTTGGAAGTTTTTGAATGGTTGACTTTTCGGCCCCTGTATCCACTAAAAATAAAACTTCCTCTTTATGGGGACCAATTAATAATTTTATCAAGGGCTCTGTTGATGTTGAAGTCCCCAGAAGATAGAGCCCCCGACACCCCTAATCTTCTTTGAACATCTTCTCATCTTGTTCCCGCTGACGGCAGTTCTTCTGAACATGTCCCCTCTTGTTACAGTAGTAACAGACGGGAATTGTAAATCTTCCTCGATAAGGCTGTCCCCGGGGTGTCTGCTCTATTCTTTTTTCCCTTTTCTCTCCAGGAGTCGTCTTATTTTTCTGACTTTCCCTTACTGCTGCTACAAAAATTTTTGCTTTTGCTTTTTGTTTTTCTTCGTCCCTCCTAACATAGACTTTCTGGGCTTCTCTAAGTAACTCCTCTAATCCTCTTTCTTGCCAATCCTCCAATTTTTCTAATTTCCTTCTTATATCCCCCCAGGATTTAGCTACAAATTGTGTTCTAAGGAGTGCGGTCCCAGCCACTGTATTCGGATCAATTCCAGAATACATTGGTAGGTTTTTCCTCAACCTCTCCAACCATTCTGTTGGAGATTCGTCTTTCCCTTGTTGTTCATTAAATGCTTTAGTAATGTTTTGCCCTCGGGGAACCGCTTCCCTTATTCCCTGTATGATTAACGTTCTCAAATCCCTCATATTTTGTCTTCCTGGGGGTTGTTGATGATCCCAGTGGGGATCCACATTTGGCCACTGCTGATCTCTCGGGGGTCCTGCCTGATTCTCTCTTTCCCAAATTCTCATTCCAGCTTGTCTAATCATTCCCCTTTCCTCAACAATGAATAGGATCCCTAAAATGGACTGTATTTCTTCCCAGGTATAAGTACTGGGGCCTAGGAATTGGTCCAATTTTTCAGCTACTCCGAGGGGATCATCTAATAGGGTCCCCATTTCTTTCTTGAAATTTCTTACGTCTGTGGTATTTAACGGGACTGCCACAAACCCGATGCCTCCCTGATTGCCTCCGAGGGGTACTTCTCGTAAGGGATATAGAGAAGCTCCCTCAGATACAGCAGTCCTACTTCTCGTACATGCAGCCGGAGGTCGATCTAATTCCGGTGCTGTTGGTGGTGGAGACAGGGGCAACGGTGGTACAGAGAGAGGTACTACGGCCACCGGAGGGGGAGCCGCCGCCGGAGATGGATTATTAGAACATGGAGGCGGTAGGTTATCCAGTGGCTCCCATTTATCATCTTTTTCCTTTTCACTTTTCCCCTCTTCTTCTTCCTCAAACTTTTCATCTGTTTTTAATGTAAGTATTGAGGCTGGAAAAGAACGTAAAGTTCTGTCCCATAATCCTGCATAATCACTTTCCTCCTGACTAAAAGGTTCCTTTGAATTAACATATATATTTAAGGCCTGGCAGATCCAGTCTTCAAAAGATCCAAAAACGGGCCAAAAGACATGTGGTCTCAAAGGTTCTTTTGGCCATTCTACCATACAATATTGAACTAATTTTAATTTACTTTTTCCTTTTCTGGGGCCCCTATCATTCCAATTTTCAATCATTATTCCTAGTGGACTCTCCGGAGGTATTTCTAGTAATTCGCTCCCTTTCTTCTGGTCCTGGGGTCTCGATTTCGTCTGACCCATCTAGGAATTTTTACTGTGGCAATTCCTACAGCCCTTGGCTACCAGTAAGAGTGTCTTGCAGGGGGTTTAGGACCTATCACCCACCCACAAATCCTATAAGAATCGCTTCGGTCCTTCACCGGCCAAGTCCCTCGCGGGAGATTGGAACCGCGGTTAGAAGGCCTCCACAATCGCTTCGGAACTAGCTTCCGTCTCAGTCACACTCTTACACACACAGGCAACCGAATCCTACCCAACCGAACGGTATACACCTTAAATACTTACGACTCCGTCGTCTTCGTTCGGATCTTCGCGCGCAGAATTACGGGCAAAATAAACTGCTGCAGCCGGCAAGGGAGCTCATAAAAAATCAAATTCTTTGCTTGCCCCTATTCAGGTTCAGGATGGCGTTAGTCCCGACCCGACCCGATCAGGAGCCACCAAAAGGTGGGGCGCCCCTCCTAGATCAAGTCAGAATTCAGGAACCAAGACCATCCCGGACGAGCCCCCAATTGTTATAAATGATTTCGTCCCAAACAGGATTCCAATTCAAATTTACAATTTATTAAGCGAATAGAGGCAAGCAAACAGCGCTGGGTGCGCCGGGAGTCTCCGCTCCACCAAGACGCACGCGGTACAGCTCCTGTTCCTGGTTTATAACCTGTCCGTTAATACATATTCATGAACAGGCATGTCTTCTTCAGCACATGCCCTCTTTTCCTGCTAGAGTCTTCTCGAATCTTCCTCGGCGTGCCCCCAGGATGACCCCAAACCTTATGCATGCACTTTCTTTACACAATACTATGCGGTCAGTGGTCAAACTGGTTTGAGCTGATATACGAGCCAAGTAGTTTAACCTTCTCCTGTAAAATACCCCTTTTTATGGTGCAGGAGAAATCCATAAAAGTCCAGAAGATTACACTTCATCACACGAATCAGATGAACATATTTCACACCTCTAAGTATGGATCTGCATGTGGCCCACAATCTAGTAATGTTTCTTGCATATGGACCACCCCTGATCATAAAAGACGTTTTAAACAATGGGTGAAGAGACCCCATTATACCATGTCATTGGAACCAGACAGGCTATGGAATTGTATAAACAAGATAAATTGTTACAATATGGATGATTATCTATGGATACCGTTTGCCTCAGACCTCCATCACGCCTTAAGAAGTATATGCCTGTGCCACAATTACAGTGCTCCAATCCCTAGCTTACAGACAGCATGTCAGATAGAATCCTCTAAACACATGGCTAGTAAATGTAGGATTCCTTCCCAACATTATAAAAAACGGATGCAAGACTCATGAGCCAGTAGTAAAGAGCACAAGTACCACTCTAATGTATCCTGCACTGCTTGAGACCGTATGGGTATGTTCTAATGAAGAGATATCAGATTACAGTCAACCCTATTGGGATGGGTTAGAATGCACTTTAGGAATTCCACAAGTTTATCTCCCATAATAGCTTTTAATCATACTCAGGAGTCATTCACTGTAGTCATTAATGAAACCAAGAGGGTACAGAACAAAGAGAAATGTATTGCCCTCCGTGTCACGGCCAAGCTATTATACAGCAGGGATGAGAGTAAGCTTAGCAATGGGATTGTTTTGGACTTCTTCGGCTGTGATAATTGAAAATTGATTATATCTAGAAAATCTACCATGGCAAGGAGAGACTCTAGCTAATTGTATGCAGCCAGCCAGCAAGGCTAAGCAACACCCAGCTTGTACCCACGAGCAGCCTCACAGATGACTTTAGAAAATCAATTAGCATTGAATATGGTACTACTAAAGGAGAACAGCGTTTGTGGATGGCTGAATAACACCTATCCTGGCAAAACCTGCTGTCAATTCCAAATGTGTCCGCTACTCTGCATCAAGCTAGAGATGAAATGCAAAAAACTGTGGACCAAACCCATGAGCTCAATGAGAAGATGAAACCAAGCAACTGGCAATGAACGAGGTGGATTTAAAATATTTTCAGTTGGCTCAGATTAAAAGTTAGTGGATGGGATCATAGTCTAACCCAGTATGTATTAATGTTTATCATAATGATTGTTATTGTCCGTATTTGATTGTCACGTGTGAAATCTATGATAACTAGAGCTGTAACCATGCGTGTTAAGAGGATTCACATCTATGATCCTGAATACATCCCTTTAATACCATCCCCTATTATAAATTGCGACGAGCGAGGGAAGGCAAGCAGTCGACTCAATATGAGTGATAAGGCAAGCTTCAACTTTATTGCAAAACCTTACACATATTTATACACTAAGTTCTACCTTATGCATACTTGTCTTACAATCATTGGCTTAGCCCTAAAGATTGCATTATCATACTCCTCCTACTTGCGGTTACTGCTACGTGGTCCGGGTTCCATCCTGTTTTTCTTATACAGTGCTGCTTCTTAGCTGTTTACCACAGCTCCTTCTCCTCAAGGCCGAGCCCTGCAGATGTCCAGCTGTTTACCAGCTTCCCAATGCCACAGCTCCCTCTTCTCAAGGCCGAGCTGTGCAGATATCTAGCTGTTTACCAGCTTCTCAATGCTGCAGCTCCTTCTCCTTAAGGTCGAGCCGTGCAGAGTGATCCCAACAATAAATTACCAACCAACAAGAGAGGATGAAAACACAGGAAGGAGAGATGAATGCCTCGACCCACCTAAATACAAATTACACAATGTTCCTCTTAGTGAGTTGTGACTAAGGTCACAGGGTGGATAATGTGGGAAACCACTGTGGGTCTGTAGGGAGTAGCAGGGTTTGACTGGAGCAACACGCTCCTCTTCAAAAGCAACCCTGATGGGTTGCAGTCAGACAGTCTCATAACTGACTATTGTTGAGTGATGTCTGAGATGAGGCGAAAGCCTTGCAGCCTGATGTTCTACGGCAAGGCCACAAAGACCTCCATCAAACGTGAGTAAGCTGACCATTATTAATAACTGAAATTCTTATTAACTTTTCATTCCTATTGATCGATGCTATTTGAGTTATATAGTATCTATCGGTCTACAACAAATAAATGAATAAAAAATTAATGAACTGATTAAGTTTTTATTAATCAAATTAGTCTAAATCAATCATTAATAATTACTTATTAATAACAGTCGTTACCTATTAAGATCGATTATTTTATTTATTAGTATTTTGTGGTACTGCATTAACACTACTGTCCTCCAGTTACTTATCATGTATTTTTTTTTCTTTATCATCACTCTGATTTACTGTTGTAATTATCTACTATCAATTCATCATTATTAATTATCATTAATTACACGTGCTACACGACGGCTCTGTTCCTCACCTAGAACTTGTTATCAGTAAAGTAGTTCCTTATTAACGTGATCTTAATCCACTGGATGTTAATTCCAGTAAATATTAATCTGTATTGCTCTATCGCTAATCATTACTTCGTATATTAATTACCGGTTAATGAATTATTTATTACATTCATTAACCATAGGTCGGTGTATGTTAATCCATCAAGAATTAGCAGAGAGTGCCAGATCAGCATTTGTCCTAAACCTGCTCTCCCCACTCCCTCCTCCCAAACCGCCCGCCTGCCCTCACCCCGGAGAGTTCTGTGTAAAGACACCCACACGCACCCTGCACACCCCCCGTTTCTTTTTGATTGTCATTTTTTTAGCTATTTATTTATCTAGCCTCCCTCCCCCTTACCTTTTCTTACTCTTCTCTCTCACCACCGGGGACCGGGGACCGGGGACCAGGCAGAGGCGGCGGTGCCCAGCCCCAGCCGCCCGCCCTCCCCACCCCACCGCAGCGAGCCCCATTGCTACAAGGCCGCCAGAAGTTAATCTGCTTATGTGTAAACGTGGTGGCAGCTGAGGTATGTTTAAGAATACTGGTAAGTGTTGCTAGAAACCTACAAATATTTTCCGGGTGTTAACCGCGGGGTGCCAGCTTTGTGGGCCTACCACCCAGCACCCAGCTCTGCGCAGGTCTGGAATAAACCGGTATCTCGTCTCGGTGTGTGAGACTGGCCTATCGCACGCCAGGAAACGAAACCGCCTTTTCGGACACCACCATCAGCAAAGCAGCGACCCCGCTTTGCCTGAGGCTGCTGGGCCTGTCCTCTGGGCGCTGCTCACCACTGGAACGCATCCCGCTGGCGACGGACACGCCGACGGCCGCTAGCGAGAGGCGCGGCCCACCTCTCCGGCAGCCGGAGCCCGGCCTCGGGGACGCAGGTCTCTGCCCAGGCCGAGGCACGGGGCTGCTGCTTTCCCAGGGACGGCTTCAACCGGGAGCCGAGCCGAGCACATCGCCCGCAGGCGGACACCGAGGCGGGCCACAGCGCAGGCTGTAGCAGAGAAGGCGGCGTTGTCCACAGCGTTACCAGACTTTTTCGTTTCTTACTGCGTGCACACCCGCCACACACGCTCCCAAACCGGCCCCGGCACGAACCCCTCGCCCGCGGCCACACGCACACACGGAGACACCCCCCCTCCCCCTTCCGCCAGCAGTTTTGCCGGCCCGGGGAAGGAAGGAAGGCGGGAGACTTTAGGACCCCGCGGCGTCCCTGCCGCACCCGTGCCCCCCTCCCGCCTTTCGTCCTCAGTCCGTGGGTCGGCCAGTCCGTCGGTCAGTCACCCTGCTGAAGGTATGCGAGGCACAAAGCGGGGGTATTGTTTAGGCTCTGTCAGGAGTCAACGAGGCGCAAGCCTGAGGGAAGGAACAAGGCAACCGCAAAGGGAACGCAACTGCCGACCTTTGAGTGAACTATCCTAAGTAACATCTAATTAACATCGACTCGGCATAGCACAAGCCTGCCCTCCGGTAGGGGAAGACCCCTACCCACAGAAGCCCCTTCCTCACGGGGCACGCGCAGTAAAAAAGGAGGACGCTGTCGCCGTGGAGACGAGGCTTGCGGGAACCAACAGGCGCAAGGGCGCCTGCGCCAGCTCTCAAGAAAATAACGGTGACTTGTTGCTCGGAGCGTAGAAATATTTTCCCTGCGTTAACCGAGGCGCGCCAGCTTTGTGGGCCTACCACCGGCACCCAGCTCGGCGCAGGGGCGGAAGAAAAGCCGCCGTCTCGACTCCGTGTGTTTCCCGGCGCTCTGCGCACCGGGTGACGGAACCCGCGTTTGGCACAACAGCCCCGCTGCGCGCGGGCCGCCGCCGCCGCGCGGTGAAAACCAACGAACGCGAACGGCGGGGGAGGTGAAAAACGAAAAGAGAAAAAAACCCCGAACCCAACCGACCCAAACAGAAACCTCCGAAAAGCGCCGCCATCCCCCCTCCCCCAGCCAGCCTCTGCGCCAGGCTCCCTCCCCCGCCGCCGGGGGGGCCGGTTGCCGGGCAGCGGGGCACGCGCGGCTGCAGCCCCCCTTGCCCCCCGCTGCTCCGGGGCGCCGGAGAGTCTGCGGCCGGGGGGGGCCGCACCCACCGGCCTGCGGGTCCGGAGCTGCAGCGCAGGGAGGGGGAGCGCACGCGCGCGGGGGGGGGTGGCTGAGTGAGTCTGAGCGCGCGTGTGTCGCGGGGGGGGGCGGTGTCTGCAGGATCGCGGGCGCAGACTTTAATATATTTATTTTTAACAACGGCTTGTTTAGCCTGGGGAAGTGGAGGGTCAGGGCACTGCAGTAGCTGCAGCCTGCAGCTGCTTGAAGAATGGTTTTGTGATAAATGATTTAGTCCCAAACAGGATTCCAATTTAAGTTTGCAATTTATTAAACAAATAGAGGCAAGCAAACAGCGCTGGGTGCGCCGGGAGTCTCCGCTCCACCAAGATGCACACCTTCACTTCTTACAATTCCTTCCTTTATACTTCTCTAGGCTTCGTTTCTTGCCTTTCTCCGCCTTTTTCTTGGAAGATGACTCTTTCTTTAAGTACGTCACCACTTCCCCGGTCTGCGCATGCTTCATCTTTTTCTAGGTGGTCGTCCGGTGGTCGTTTGGAGGAAGATGCTCCTCTTCGTCAGTGCACTCTACATGACCTCTCTGTTTGTGCAGGCGCTCCGTTATTCTACTTATATTATGCTACTTTATTTGGCTATACATTTTCTTGACATTTCTGCGGTTATTTACAACACTGGTTTGCACTAGTATATCAGGAACTAACTTACATATCAGGAGGCTACATAAGCTACACATATCAAGGGAGTTACCCAAACTATACTTATCAGGAAGTTACATAAAGACTACCACTCCCCTGTTTATGGTCATGCCCTACATATATTCCTTTATTTCAATATAAATGACATTTGCTTCAAGCTTATATTCACTAGATTTTCTTTACACGAATCGCTCATTCCTCACAATCCCCCGTTTTCTTTTTCACCACTGTGATTTGTGTAAAATTTATTTAAAGTTTGTTTGATGGGTATTAACTCGGGTTCCTCTATATGTTTTACCAACATTAAAACATGTTTTCTCTCACTCTGTGTTGGTTCTATTGGAGTGGCTGTAAATTTCATTCCATTAATCGCAGAAGCTACAGCTTGTGAAAGACAAGGAATTAGACATGGTATTATTAACATACCTCCAAACAATCCTAACAAAACGATAATGATTTTTGTTACCCAGTTTCCTGAGAATAAATTTTCCCACGTTGTCCATAGTCCTTGGACATTTATTCCATTCCACGTTTGGACTGGCACATGGGCTACTTTTTTCATTTCTCTTACTAATTCATTGATGGCTTTTCCTTCATCATTTATCTCTAAACAACAATTTGTGAGATTAAATTTTCCACAGACTCCTCCTTCCTGTGCTAGTAAATAGTCTAGTGCGAGTCTATTTTGATATAGGGCTGTACGCATTTTAGTATTTTGTTTAGCCACCAATCCTAGAGCATTACCCGTTTTATTTACAATTATTTCTACTACAGCTTGCAACCTGATTATTCTATTCAACATATAAATGGGGGTCCTATATCCCCAGGACCCATCTTCTGCCCATGTCGCTGGGTCATAATATGCTATTATTCTTTCAGGTGGCCACTCATTATCTTTCCATTTTCCTATTTGTAGCTCTCTTTTTCCCCTTCGGTTGTGAGTTTCTAATGCGTCTGTATATACCAGTACCCCTAGGCGTTCTCCTCGGTTTATAGGTAATAAGAGAAAGCTTGGCCGTATAGTTCCTAACATGCACGCTCCGGTCCAATTTTTTGGTAATCGGGTATATGCAAATTTTCCACAGATCCAATATTGCCCTTCTGGACTTGACCACCCTTTATCAATAGTGGTTCCGTTGGTCCAATTCGCATGATTTTTACTTATTTCTTGGGCAGTGCCCCATTTATCCTACTTTTGGTAAGTACTATTCCAGTTATATCCCCCTTCACATACTAAATATCCGACTGGTTTACTCCCAGCGTCATTTTGCCAACAGCTTCTTCTTATTATGCTGGTTTGTAATATCCATTGTTGTTTCCTGACCTGAGTTGATATGTTCTAAACATTAGGGTCTGGTATGTTGCTCTCTTGGGCCTCCCAGGGCCAATTCTCTCCTGATTAGTTCCACCACATACATAACAATTAGTTACATTTAGTGACTTAGCAATGTTCTCAGCAAGATTTACAAATAGATTTTTAGCCACTGTGGGAATTTCATATTTCGTTCCTGTTTCCATTTCATGACAAAATGACTTAAATAACAGTCTATGCTGCACCGATTCTCTTTTCTTTCATTTCAATATTAATAACTACACCTGGGTCTTCTCCAGGTCCATATATCTTAAGTCCAATTTTGGTTATTTTTTTCTGTTTCCAAATTTCTAAATTTATAAGGGTTAAATTTACTAAATTACAGGTACAGGTTGTACAATTATGGTCTGTTTGTACCCTTGTGATTGAAGCTTGTAAATCCCCACATTGGCTGTCATATCCCCAGCTTGCAGTATCCTAACATACACAAGACCATCCCCTTCTTCCACATAGGTGTGCTGACTGATATCTCACCGTTTGACTAGGTACATAATCAGGATTTATCTGACATTGACGTCCACCTCCACCTGGGCAAATATATTTTGGTTGATTACTATAGCATCATCTCCACTCTACACTCCCACAATTAATATCCAGATCATCATCTATAATATCGCATGCATCAAAAATTACCGATACTGATGTGCTCAAATTGGCCATATCCTTACTTATTCCAATTAATCTTCCTACTTCCGAATTTGTTTTCATTTCTACCCACTATTGATAAAGAAGTTCCTTTGGATCGTAACAAACAGTATCATTTTCCACCGAGCATTTCTTATATTGTGTTCCATTGTATATACAACTCCCGTTCTGTTTCCCTTTGCACTCGTAATAGGTGTGGTACATTAATGTTTTATTACTTACTCGTCCGTGCTGGGCGGTTCTTATGCACTCGGTGCAATTTTGATTACCTGTCACCAGGTTGGTGAGTCCGAGTAAAATCAGGAGAGGTCCGGTAAGGGATCTCATGGTCGGAGGCATCAGCTACAAGGGGTGCTCGTCCTTGACTGGCCTTACTTGGTCGCGACTGAGAATCCCCACCCGGTCTTGCCCTCTCCCCCTTCTCAAGCGGACTTCTTTATTTCGATGACAGTAATAAATCTTACCCACCAGAAATCTCCTATAGGAGTAGTCTGTCCACACTGAATGCAGAGGAAACTTCAGCTTTGAATTTGAAAACGTCCCTGTTAGCCTCTGTGGGAAATGATATATTTGTTACACAGGTTACACCTAACCCTCAATAATCATACAACATGGTTTACAGAGTGGACATAAACTTAGTCCTGCCCGATAATTGCTTAATGCTATAGTCTTTAATTCGTGATCATTTCTCATACGTTCATTCCCTTTTTAATGTTATTTTTGTGGTTCCAGGTTGTAAAATAACTTTCCAGTCTTTCATGGGTCCTTTTACTCGAGTCGCGTGCGTCCACCCCTTTTCCGCGGTCCAGATGGCAGTATCTGTAGTTAACAATACAACAAAGGGTCCTTCCCATGAAGGAACTAAAGTTTCTTTCTTCCAAGTTTTGATCAGTACCTTATCCCCTGGTTTGAATTGATGGATTGCAAACCCCAAAGGTAGGGTTTGTGCCATTATTCCTATATCTCTTAGTTCTTTCAACCTTTCTCCTAAAATGATAACATATTTCCGAATATTATAATCTTCCACTACATTGTTTCCCTCGGAGATAGGGCATGCCGTATAAAACCTAATATGGCGATAATCCAGTCTCACTGTGCGGTTTGATCCTTATGTTAAGAAGGGCTAGCGGTAAACATTTAGTCCATGGCATCTGTGTTTCAACCATTAGCTTCGCTAGCTCTTGCTTTATTGTTTGGTTTATTCTTTCTATTACTCCCAAACTTTGAGGATGCCATGGGGTATGATATTCCCATTTAATACCTAATGATTGGCACAAGGATTTTATAATTTTAGAAGTAAAGCGAGTGCCTTGATCAGAATCAATATATTGTATTATCCCATACCTGGGGATTAGGTGTTCTAGTAAAATTTTATCACCGTCTGAGCTGTCGCTCTTGCTACAGGATAGGCTTCGACCCATCGTGTTAAATGGTCTACTATAACTAACAAATATTTCAATCTTCCTATTCTTGGTAATTTGGTAAAGTCGACTTGAATCCTTTCAAACGGTCTATAAGCTAGTTTTCTTCCTCCCATGGCCACTTGTTGAAACACGGCCTTATTTGCCCTTTGACAAGTTAAACACCCTTGTGTAATTTGCCTTGCTATTTCAAAAAATTCCAATACAGCCAAACTGTTTAAGGAAATGATCACTTAACACTTTTGTACCCCAATGTGTTTGCGCGTGTAAGCGTTCTAATACCTGCCTAGCGTAAGCTTTTGGCAACATCTCTCGCTCATCAGGTAATGTCCATTTCCCTTGTTCCACTCTAGCTCCTATTTTCTCTAATTTTGCTTGTTCCTCCAGCGTAAACTTTTTCTCCTTTTCCTCTTATCCTCTTCCACTAGTGTCCTCCTTTGTTTGTGTATGATTAATTTTAACAGTTTCAATCCTCAAGGCTGCTTCCTGAGCCTCCTTATCTGCTAAATTATTTCCTCTAATTCGATAATCTAATCCCTTTTGGTGTCCCCTCACATGCACCACGGCTATTTCCTTTGGTTCTCTTAACACTTTTAAAATTTTACTATCAACTCCTGATGTATTAAGTTCTTTCCTTGAGTGTTAATCAAGCCTCTTTCCTCCCAAATTTTTCCAAAAGTATGGACTACTCCATATGCATATTTGGAATCTGTGAATATGGTCCCTCTTCTTTCTTTTAATAATTCCAGGGCCCTACATAAGGCATAAAGCTCACAAGCCTGAGCTGACCATGATGGACTCAGAGGTCCTGATTCCACAAGTTCTAAGTCCTTGTCAATTTTTGCATATCCTGATTTTCTCTTCCCTTCTATTACTTGGGAGGATCCATCTACAAACAATTTTTCTCCTCCCTCCAATTCAATATCTCTAAGATTGAGCCTTACTTTTGTCTGGGATTCTATAACTTCTAAACAATTGTGTTATAGCACTACTGCTTCTGAGGGTTCCCCAAACCGGAACTGAGCGGGGCTCTGGGCAGAGGTGACTCCTAATTCCAAATTAGGTGAATCTATCAAGATGGTTTCATATTTCAAAAGTCTACTATCTGTCAACCATTTCTCTGTCCTCTGTTGGAGGACATTCCTAACATTATGTGGCGTATATACCTTTAGAGGTACACTAAAGGTAATTTTCCTAGCTTCCTCTATCAATAATGCCATAGCAACTAGGGCTTGGAGACATGCTGGCCACCCCCTGCTCACCGAATCTAACAATTTGGATAAATATCCCACCAGTGTGTGTGGGTTTTTTGGGGTTTTTGTTTGTTTGTTTTTGTTTTGTTTTGTTTGGGTTTTTTTTTTTGTTTTTTTTTTTTCCATTCCCTTTTTAGTCTGTGGAGGTCTTAGGATTAAAATACCAGAAACCCGGTCAGGATCTGATTTCTTTTTTTTTCCTTTGCTTAACCAATGTCCCAAATATTTTACTTCTTGCTCTATAAATTGTAATTTCGAGCAGGACACTTTTAATCCCTTTTTCTCTAAAAAATTTAACAATCTAATGGTGGCTTTTCGGGTCTCCTCTTCAGTTTCTCCTGCTACCAGTAAATCATTCACATATTGTAATAATTTTTCCCTCCTCGTGTACTGTAAAACCTTGTAAGATTTTCTTTAAGGTCTGTCCAAACAAATTTGGTGACTCCGTAAACCCTTGTGGTAGCACAGTCCACCTTAATTGTTGTTCTTCGTCCTGTTTCGGGGTCTTCCCATTCAAAGGTAAAATAATCTCTGAACCCCTTATCCAAAAGACAGGCCCAAAAGGCATCTTTCAAATCTATTACACTATACCAAATATGTTTAGGAGACAGGTGACTCAATAAAGTATAAGGATTTGCCACGACAGGGAATTTGGTGATTGTTCGCCGATTCACGGCTCTCAAATCCTGTACCATCCTATATGTACCATCTGATTTCTTTACAGGGAGTATCGGGGTATTGTGGGGTGACATACATGGTTCCAAAGTCCCATTTTTTAGTAATTTATCCACAATAGGTTTTAGACCTCTCCGGCCTTCTATAGATATAGGATATTGTTTAATTCTAATTGGCTTATGAGGGTCTGTTATTTGTACCTTGATGGGTTCCATATCTAATCTCCCAACATCTCCTTCCTTATACCATACTTGGGGGTCAATTTTTTCCTCATCAAGTTGGGTTAAGGTACATAAGTTAATATATAACCGATCTCCTTGGTTCTGAATAGTTAGGTTTAGTTTTAAAATCAAGTCCCTCCCTAATAGGTTATATTCTGCTTCTGGTAATAAAAGTAAATCATTTAAACAAATTTTTGTCTCTGTCTCAATCTCTACTTCTTCTAAGATGGGGACTTTGAAGGGTTCTCCTTTTGCACCTGTTACTGACATCTGGGCTTTTCCTTTTCCTACCCCTTTTGGGAGTTTCTGAATCGTTGACCTTTCAGCTCCAGTATCTACTAAAAATAAAAATCCTTCTTTTTGGGGACCTACTAATAGTTTTATCAAGGGCTCTGTTGATGTTGAGGTCCCCAGAAGATACAGCCCCTAACACCCCTAATCCTCTTTGAACATTTTCTCATCCCATTCCCGTTTACGGCAGTTTTTCTGAACACGTCCCTTTTTGTTACAATAGTAACAGATGGGAGTTGTGGGTCTGTCTTGATGAGATTGTCCCTGGGGTGGCTGTTCTGGTCTCTTATCTTTTTTTCTCTCCCAGCTGAGTCTTACTCCTCTGACTTTCCCTCACTGCTGCTACAAAAATTCTTGCCTCTGCTTCTTGTTTTTCTTCGTCCCTCCTGACATAAACCTTTTGAGCTTCTCTTAGTAATTCTTCCAACCCTCTCTCTTGCCAATCCTCTATATCCACCCAGAGGTACTTCCCGTAAAGGATACAAAGACGCTCTGGGTGCTCAGTTTGGGATCCTCCCCTTAGAGTTGAATTCGACCCTGGGGCCGTAGGGGAAGTCATCAAATTTGGTGACGGTATTTGACGGGTAGCTGGATTATACGGGGGAGGTAAGTGATCTAGGGGGTCCCAATCCTTCTTTTCCTTTTCCATGTGTTGCTCCCCTACGGTCTTATTTTTCCCTACTCCTGTTTTAAGATGAAAAATGCCCACACAGGCCTTTATCCATAAACTAGCATACTCGCTCTCCTCTTGGCAAAACGGTTCCTTAGAATTTACATACAGGTTTAGCGCCTGACAAACCCAATCCTCAAATGACCCAAATACAGGCCAAAAAAAACGTGGGGTCTCAAGGGGTTCTTTGGCCATTTTACCATACAATATTTAACTAATTTCTCTTTTGTCTTCCCTTTTCCAGGGCCCTTATTATTCCAATGTTTTAACATTATTCCTAATGGAATCTCCGGAGGTATTTTTAGTAATTCGCTCCCTTTCTTCTGGTCCTGGATTCTCGATTTCGTCTGACCCATCTAGGAATTTTTACTGTGGCAATTCCTACAGCCCTTGGTTACCAAGCAGAGTGTCTTGCAGGGGGTTTCAAACTTCTCACTCACTTATGGATCCTATAAAAATCGCTTCGGTCCTTCACCGGCCAAGTCCCTCGCGGGAGATTGGAACCGCGGTTAGAAGACCTCCACAATCGCTTCGGAACTAGCTTCCGTCTCAGTCACACTCTTACACACACAGGCAACCGAATCCCACCCAACCGAACGGTATACACCTTAAATACTTACAACCCCGTCATCTTCGTTCGGATCTTCGCGCGCAGAATTACGGGCAAAATAAACTGCTGCAGCCGGCAAGGGAGCTCATAAAAAATCAAATTCTTTGCTTGCCCCTATTTGGGTTCAGGATGGTGTTAGTCCCGACCCGATCAGGAGCCACCAAATGGTGGGGCGCCCCTCCTAGATCAAGTCAGTATTCAGGAACCAAGACCATCCCGGACGAGTCCCCAGTTGTGATAAATGATTTAGTCCCAAACAGGATTCCAATTTAAGTTTGCAATTTATTAAACAAATAGAGGCAAGCAAACAGCGCTGGGTGCGTCGGGAGTCTCCGCTCCACCAAGACGCACACCTTCACTTCTTACAATTCCTTCCTTTATACTTCTCTAGGCTTCGTTTCTTGCCTTTCTCCGCCTTTTTCTTGGAAGATGACTCTTTCTTTAAGTACGTCACCACTTCCCCGGTCTGCGCATGCTTCATCTTTTTCTAGGTGGTCGTCCGGTGGTCGTTGGGAGGAAGATGCTCCTCTTCGTCAGTGCACTCTACATGACCTCTCTGTTTGTGCAGGCGCTCCGTTATTCTACTTATATTATGCTACCTTATTTGGCTATACATTTTCTTGACATTTCTGCGGTTATTTACAACACTGGTTTGCACTAGTATATCAGGAACTAACTTACATATCAGGAGGCTACATAAGTTACACATATCAAGGGAGTTACCCAAACTATACTTATCAGGAAGTTACATAAGGACGACCACTCCCCTGCTTATGGTCATGCCCTACATATATTCCTTTATTTCAATATCAATGACATTTGCTTCAAGCTTATATTCACTAGATTTTCTTTACACAAATCGCTCATTCCTCACAGTTTCAGGGACAATGGAGCTTTTCTTAGTAGCGGGAAGAGCAAGAAACCTCCACAAATTACAGCTGGGAAGGTTCTGTCTGGATGTGAGAAAAAATAATCCTCACTGAGAGGGTAGTCTTGTGCTGCAAGAGATCACCCAGAGGGAGTCTGGATTATCCCATGGCTTTGTGTTTCAAGGAGCAGCTGGTGAGGGTGGAGAGCCATCAGTGAAGGCATAGAAATGCCAGGGTGAGAGCTAGGTGGGAAAGCAAGATGGCTGTCAGCAAGCTGAAGGGAAAGAGGTGAGGCATGGGACAGTGTAGGGCAGCCTGCATAGAGATGGCCAAGGGTTCTAGCAAGACCGAGAGGTCCAAAAGGACTGAGGTCTTTGTCGTCTTGACTATAGCAGCTGTCTCTACCACCAGGGCCAGTGAGACAAAACTTTATTCTTCTCTTCTCAGAAACTGCCTTCCCAGGACCTGGGCTCAGGGTTTGGCCTTGCCTGCTTCATAAAACGAACCAAGGGTTTTCTCAGCATTACAGCCACCTGTGCAGTGCCCTTGCCTACCTGCAGTCACCGTCTCCAAGTATCTGCTCTAATGAGTCAATGAGGAGCCTTTGGCAGTAATGGGTCTCATTAAGTCCCATTAATGCTTCAAGGTATTTTGGGGTTTGCTTCTGGCTTTGACTTCTTGAGAGGTTTGTTCAGTCTTCTCCCAGTATCTGAGGTTCACGGACTGAGCCCCAAATACACCATGGGGCTCCTTAAAACACAGAAAGCCCTAACAAGTCATGCCTCTTCCTGTAACGTTCTCCACGTCTGCAAGACTCGTATAGCTAATCTGAGTTGTTTCATAGCGTGGTTAAGAAGGAAGATTTCAAAGTGCACCTAATAAAGTTATTTTTAATTTTAAAGGCGGTATTTTGTTAATTTCAGTTTAAAGAAGTGATAGAAGCATTATCCAACTGATATGGATCCTGAGTGTCAGGAGCGTCTCCTGAGGAGGTCTGGACAGGTAGGAAAAGCAGTCCCTTGAGATCTGACACTGGGTGGACAACCTTGCTCCTCACCTCCCCAGACTCCCCACCTGTCGTTGGCCACCTGGGATTTACATCACTTTCCCTTCATCAGACTTCTCTGAACTCTGGGAGCTGAATGTTAGAGCTCCATTGCACCATCTCCCACCCACTTTCCTTAGAGGACTGGCTGCACACAGGCACAGAAGGATGTTTCCCATTTGCAAGCAAAGCAAAGTAAAGCACGATCAAGTGTCTTAAGCAATAAAACACTCCTCAACCATATACTAAGTACAAGCTGCCTCTAATGAGGTCGCCTTTCTACAAGGGATGATCTTACGAGAAATGTTTTAGATAGATAGATAGATAAAGGTAGATACAATTAAAAGAGTTGGCTAAAGATACCGTTATACTACTGAAAGACAGGCAGGCTTTTAGTCCCTGAAGCTCAAAGCAGCAGTGTGGGTGGGAAGTATCTGAATGAACAAAGAGTAAGGGAAGGAGAATAATGGAAAGGGCCTTTGTCTAGACAGTCTGCTGAAAACATTACTTCAGAAATGGTCATTGTATCAGCACAGGTGAAAATATATGAAAGATTAGAATTATTAACTACAAAAGACATTAACCACTTGATCCAGTGTGGCCTGGCAGCAAAGGCAGCCAGCAGTGTCCTGAAGTGTATAAAGAGGAGCCTCGCCAAAAGAGTGAGGGAAGTGGTTGTCTCCCCATGCTCATTGCTTGTTAGACCACCTGTAACCAATTATATCCAGTTTTAGGGCCCCAGTTCAGGTGTACTGATCTGGCTGGGATGGGGTTACCTTCCTTCATAGCAGCCTGTGTGGTGCTATGTTTTGCATTTGTGCCTTAAACAGTGTTGATAACACACCAGTGTTCTGGCTATTGCTGAGCAGTGTTTGCACAGTGTCAAGGCCGCCTCTGCTCCCTCCCAGTGAGTGGGCTGCAGATGGGCAAGAACAGCTGACCCCAACTGACCAAAGGGATACTCTCTAACGTACGACGTTGTGCTGAGCAATAAAAGCTGGGACAGAGGAAGAAGGAACTAGAATATTTTTGTTACAGGAATCACTTCCTAGTTCACATGCAATCCATTGCATAGCATTAGTAAAAGGCCTTAGACCTTCATAAGCGGTGAACTTCCACCTAGCTACTGATGAAGTTCTACTGAACTCTTACTTAGTCGCGTGAGGGAAGGCCCTGAAACTGGTGTAAATTAGAAAGATAAGATAGCCACATCCATCAGCAGAGGTTGCCTCATCGAGAAAAGAAAAAGAACGGCCCGCTTGGAGACAGTGAAAGGATCCAATGAGGAAAAAGGAGACCCCAGACCCAAATACTCCAACTGGACTAAACCGTCTCACAAGGGGAGGGGAGCTTAGACTGTAAGGGTATAATTGTCCAGAGAGTCTCTGGTTCGGGGTCCGTCTCCAGAGGCACTCAGCTCAAGCTGTTCTTCACCACTGTACTGCTTAATAAATTCAACTGGTATACGTCATGTCAGAGATTCTGCTTCAGGAAACCTAGGGTTGAGCCTGAGGGAAGAGAAAGCACCCAAGAGAGACTCTGTGTGTGTGTGTGTGTGTGTGTGTGTGTAGAGTCGAAAGGCGCACACGTCGGCTCACTGGAGTCTCCTGCTGCAAAGGGACTCCAGACCCAGCAGTTAAAGTCTCGGGTGGTGTGTGTGCAACTCCTTGATTGGTGTGTGAATGCTCAGGCAGCGGCTTCTCCATTAACGTTTTTTCATTCAAAGAGTCTTCTGTGTGGAGACTGGCTGGGCATCATTTTTGCTTGTGGGAAGTGGTGAGTGGTTGCCTTTGCGTTGCTTGTTATTATTATTGCTTGTTGATTTTTAAAAAATCTCTTTCTTTCACCTGCTAAGCTGTCTTTATCTTGACCCACAACTTTCCGTGCTTTATTTCTTCCTGTTCTCTCTCCTGTCCCAGTGGGGAAGGGGGGGAAAGAGTGAGCGGCTGCGTGGCTGCCGGGCTATTGGCCAGAGTCAATCCACCACATCAAGGAAGACGTTGACAACTGGGAGTGACTTCAGTGGGAGGCTGCCAAGATGCGCAGGGGCTGCAGCACTTGCCTTGGGAGCAGAAACTGAGGGAAAGGGCTGCCTTCGGCCTGGGAAAGGGAAGGTCTGGGGAACCTCATAGCAGCCAGCCAGTCCCTGCAGGGAGGTTTTCAGGAAGATGGAGCCAGTCTTGTCACCGTGGTGCTTGGCAGGACGATAATAGACGATAGTCAAATGTTGAAATAAGGAATGTTGAGGCTGGAGATAGGGACAATCTTTCTCTCCATAAGGGCATCCAAACATTGAAGCAGGTTTCCCAGAGATGTTTTCCTGTCTTTGTCCTTGGATATTTTCCAGCCCCCATGTGGCAAAGCCTTGAGCAAAGTGGTCTGACTCCGTAGCCGATTCTGCTGTGAGCATGAGGTTGGACTGGAGACCTACTGAGGTCCCATTCAGGAGAGTGGAAAACTAAATGATGCTGTGGTTCCTTCCTCTCTAGGTGTGCCCTTGATGACAGTAGGGAAAGCTGTCAGGTTCCCCGTGACCATGGAAGTAAGTCAGATGCTGGCATAGTCAGATCAGCTGAAGTTGTCTTCTCCTCCTCCAGGCAGTGTTGCTCAGATGCAGGACTGCTTCACAGGTATCCCCAAACAGCCCTGGTTATTTCCTTTGCTTCACCGTTCATTCCCTTTTCATTCTTTTCCCACCTCTCAAGTCCTGCTCTTTAACCATCCTTATCCCCACCCATGCAAAAAGCCAAGGACTTTTCACTGTTTATCCAGTGGCCCTGCATTTGCTCACTTTGAACCCTCCTTTGGTGTCTCTGAGGTGGTTACTGTGGTGCTTTCTACCTCGCATTGCAACTCAACTTAACGCCAGTACTCTTTTCTTCTCTGTAGTGTCCTGCAGCTACTTAAGTTCTGATCTTGTTAGAGGCACCACGACTCAGGATGGCCGTTGGCACGCATACTTTAAAAGCTGGACTGTTGGAGGTTCAGTCCAGAGGGACCTTGGCACACCTGGGATTTGGCCAGCAGAAACCTCAAGGTTTTGAAGGAAAAGCTCAGAAACAACTCCATGCAGCAGCATGGACAGGGACCTGACTGACTAAGGAGTGTCCTGAGGTGAAGTATCTGGGAACTGTGACAATGCCATATGAGTCAGTGGTTCTCACATTTCGAAAGGAGAGTGGAGTGTCTGGAGGAGGTCTGCCAACTTGAAGTGAAGGGCCTAAAGGATGAGCTGTGGGGAGAGTCTGAGGGAGCTGGGTGTCTGTAGCCTGCTGAAGTGGAGGCACGGGTTTACCTAGCAAGAGCCTGCACCTGCCTGGAGGGATAACGGAGCCAACCTGTTTTCTGCAGTCACCATTGATACGACAGAAGGAACAGCCACAAGCTGCCTCTTGGGAGCTTTAGGCTGAACCTCAGGAAAAATAAAATGGACTAGGAGGAGCGTTGCCATGATCTCCACCTTTGGAGCTCTTCAAGTTTCAGCGCCGCAAAGTCACGGCCAGCCTGGAGGCTGGACTAGAGACCCCCTCGCAGCAGTCTCTTTCCCAACAGGCCTGTGCCTTGCCACATGTCATATGAGAAGAGACTAAGCTGGAGGAGAGGGTCTCTACATCACAGGACAATTCAGGGTGGAAGGAGGGTCAGGAGGTCTCTGGTGTTGCACTGGCTCCAAGCAGGGCCAGCTCTGAGGTCAGACCAGCTTGCTCGCTAAATGCCAGAATCCGGAGAAAGAGTTTACACATGAACCAGGCATCTGTGCCGCCGTTACAGAAATGGAGACAAGGCCTTTGACCAGCTCCCTGAACACAGCTATTGGTACGTCATGCCCCCTGAGAACATCCATCCTCCCGGGAACATCCATCTTCTTGTCCAAAGGAGTGGGATCCTTATGCAACTATCCTGCCATATCTCCAGACCATGGGGTGCTTTACACTGTAAACAGAACTGAAGGAAAGCCTCTGACTTGGGTACTGTCAACTGAATTGCTAAAAGAGGGGAAGATGGAGGGATCTCGGAGCTTCCAGGTTCTTCCTGAAGATAGAAGGCCTCAGATATAGGAACAGAAGATAACAGTTTTGAACTAGCCTAGGCTTTAGATCATTTCACATGTGATGGCTCTGCTCCATCCTTTCAGTCATTGGCACCCAGAAACCTCATCTGCTTTTCCTTCCTCTCCTCCCAAAAGCTGATCAAGTGATGGGAAGAAAGGAAGGAGAAAGGCCCTAGGCCTCTGTGACTCACCTGGGCTCTGGCACTTGGAGGGCCACAGTGTCATCCATTGTACACCCCATAAAGAATCAAGCTGGGAAGTGACTCTTCACGTACAAGTGAACAAGGTCGATGGACAGGCAAGGCTGTGTCTGGAGACCAGTACACCTAGAGCATCGATCAAGCTGGGGCTGAAACTCAGGCCTGGTCTTCAATGGTCACCTGGGCCCATGGACAGAGGTGTGGATGGACCCCCCAGGGTCCTGAAGGCCTCTGGATGCTCTCAGGGCCCTGACACTGCCC